>NC_056745.1:571805175-572040175 GCF_019279795.1 Protopterus annectens
GAATGACTTGAGACGTACCTCCCTGGACTACATGAAAAGAGACATGGAAGACCTCTTGGATCATGTGGCCCAAGCAGGTATGACCCTATCCCTGAGTAGCATCCTGCCTTCGTCCAGAATTATACCACAATATAAGGACAAAATGATTGACTTCAACAATTGTTTAAGCTTCTGGTGTCATTCAAAGGAGATCCAGTATCTGTCTGCCTGGGACGACATGATCGACAGACCATGATGCTTTGCCAGAGATGGTCTGCACCTGTCGCCCCTGGGATTCAGGTTACTGGCTAAGGCTCTTGCCAACCCTATAGTGCATTTTTTAAGCAAAGTTCAAAGGACAAAATCACCACCGTAAAAGGTACAAGCATGCAAAATCTGAAGGTAATGCTACTCAATGCTAGAAGTCTAAACCTCAAAATGCACTCTCTCGAGGCACTCCTAAAAATGGAGAACATCGATATCTGTGCAGTAACTGAGACCTGGTTCAAGGCTCCAGAGAGCACCCCTGCAATACTAGGCTACAACTCTTACCACACTTTTCGGCCACCAAACCAGGACCGAAACACTAAAGGTGGAGGTGTGTCAGTATTCACCAACGATATTCACACCACCAGGCTAGTTGCCCAAGACAATGCTTTTGAAATTCTCCAGGTGCAACTAACACTAGGTAAGACTGCAATCCAAATTGTAGCTTGCTACAGATCCCCCACCATGCCCCAAGATTCTCGCTACACCTTTATAAACATACTGGAAAATATTAAGATAGAACCAAAGACCCTAATACTGGGTGATTTTAACTACCCTGCCATTAACTGGGAAAGCTACTTGTGTACCAACACCTTTGCCCAACGGTTCTTGGAATTCATAAATTTCAACGCCCTGGATCAACTAATTCATAGTCCCACCAGGGGCTCCAATATCCTAGACCTGGTCATTACCAACATGGAAAATCAATATTCCACACCTATGGTCACCCTCTCGTTAGTCAGGTCTGACCATAAGCTAATCACTCTTAACATCCACATCACATCCGCACCCCCCAGTAAAGAAACCTCCATAAAAATCTTCTCCAAAGCCAACTTCATGCTACTTAAGTCAGAAGTGACAAACTTCATGACACCCATGCAGACGGGAACTGAAAGTTCAACTGCTGAATCCTACACTAAGGCACTGTACAAGCACATCCACTCATGCATGAATCGTGCCATCCCAAATAGAACCAAGATGCTCTCATCCAAAAAAGGAAGCCAATCTGGTGGTCCCCTGCCACAAACAAACTTTACAACAAAAGGAAGAAACTGTTGCAGAAAAGAGGAAAATCCCAGGATGCAAAAAACTCCCTTACCAGCCTCAATAGGAAATTGAGATCCCTCATAAAATCCTCCAAAGCTAGTTATGAAAATAAAATTGCCAAAGATTCCAAAGACAACCACAAGTCATTCTATAACTATGTCAAGAATCTAAATGGCAATGCACAGATCTGCTCTGAGCTAAAACAGAATGACATTAAATATACTGGTCCCAAGGATATTGCCAATATCCTGTCAGATCGATTCAGTGCGAACTTCACCCCACTCTCACCCCCTAAATGGCCCATCTTAATAGCGGAAAATTGCCAAATTCTGATAATAACAGCCAAACAGGTAAAAAAGTGCACTCTCCAAAACTAAGAATACAGCATCCATGGGACCAGATGACATCCTGGGCTGTACTACATGAACTACAATATGAACTGGCACCTCATCTAAGTGTCATGTTTAATCATAGCCTCACCTCAGGTTTCGTGCGCACTGAGTGGTGCAGAGCTACAGTAATCCCACTCCACAAGGGGGGATCCACCTTGGATCCCAGAAACTACCGACCCATCAGTCTGACAAGCCTTATCTGTAAGGCCATGGAGCATATTATCATGGAACTCATAAACAAAGACATTGGCAACCTTCAAACACTGGACCCCACCCGGTTTGGGTTTGTAAAGGGCCGATCTTGTCTCCTGAACCTGAATGACTTCTTCGAATCAGTCTCCAGAGCCATGGACAAGGGTAAGGTGGTCCACACAGCCTATCTAGACCTTGCCAAGGCCTTTGACACCATCCCCCACTCTGGAATCATAGATAAACGTACTAAGCTGGGCATTAATCCCTACGTCACTCAATGGGTTGCTAACTGGCTTACTGATAAAACCCACACTGTAAAAGTAGCCGACTCCAAATCCAGCTCCAAACAAGTGACAAGTGAAGTACCTCAGGGTTCAGTCCTGGGACCGATCTTGTTTGGCATCTACTTCTCTGACGTACAGGCCAACACTAAGGGACTCTGGCTAACAAAGTTCGCAGATGACTGCAAACTGGGAGCCATTACTGAATCCCCAAATGATGTGGATACTCTAGAAAGGGTCTTATAGAAACAGATGTTTGGTGCCAGAGCCATGGGCTCAAGCTCAATGCCAAGAAATGTATAGTTATCCCCTTTGGGAAAAAACATGTACCCATGAATTACCATATAGATGGCAGTACACTAAACATCGAAAGTGTGATAAGAGACTTAGGGACACAGGTGGACAGGTCTCACCTTCGATAACCACATCACCACAACAGTCAGGAAATCCTTCTATGTGGCACATCTCATCACTAAGGGCTTTTCATCCAGACAAAAGGAGGTCATTGTCCCACTGTACTCATCCCTCATTAGACCCATTGTAAAATACAATGCACCATTTGGTATGTACCTCTCAAGACATCTGCAACAACTGGAAAGGCCACAGAAATACCTCACTAAAAGAATCACAGGCCTAAAGCAGATGCCCTATGCTGACTACCTTAAAAAACTCCAGCTATACTATGTCGCATATCGTTTACTCAGAGGCGATCTCTGCTTAACATACAAGGCTATGTCAAACCCAGAGCTGTTGGACATGCTACACTTAAAGAAATCCCAATCCCTCAGAGCCACACACTCCAGGGATCTAAACCTTGTCATCACAATAAACAAAACATGCTGGATGGATAGGTTCCTGACCCAGAGACTCCCCAGACTCTGGAATAGATAGCCCATACATGTCAAGCAGAGTGCCTCTTTGGCCATCTTCAAAAGGAACCTTGATGATTGGATGGGAGAAAGGAAATTCACCCCGGGGATCACATCAGTCGCCCTGCTAGACAGGGGTCCAGGGAAGTAAATAATGTGGGAAGAAATAGCCAGGGAATTGTTATGGCTAGGCTTGTATAGGCATATCAGTAATACCAATAGATGTGAGAATTTACTGACTGCATTCCCCAGAGTACACAACTACCCATGTATACTCAGGTATCCCAGTATACTCACACCCCTTGCTACTGTAATGACAGCACATAGAAGCATGTTATGTACAATGAATTAAATACACTTATTAAAGATGTCATTACCTTGCTATTTTATTAGACTGGAATGTGATCACTGGTTCCCAGGGCTGAACTATGCTTGCTAAACTGTAAATACTAAGCAGATCTGTGCACTGGTAAGCGAAGCCTACACAATGTAAGTGCCTATTGGTTTAACTGTGCTTTAGCACTGCTTACAGTCATGCAAACCTGCACAAACATGCTCAAAGCTGCTTAAAACTGCTTTAACCCCTCTGTAGCCAACAGTCCTTGTGCTGCCTAGCAGCAAAATAAACAGTGACTGCAGGTCTTGAACCCAGTAGCCTGCACACCATAGCCTATGCAATTTACCAGTAAGCCACCTCAGCTGTATTGTTTGGGGATGTTTTCTCAAACATACCCTTCTTTACAGCCAGTTTACCATAGTGAAGAGACAAGTGTACAACTAGGAAGGATTGGTATCTATAAATATATATATATATATATCTGTATAGAAACATATATAGAGAGAGTGAGATATGTAGGGAGATCCATATATGTGTACAACAATATACAGATATATTACCAATAAATACTGAGGTGAACATATATATATATATATATATCTATATATATATATATCTATATATATATCTATATATATATATATATATATATATATATATATATATATACGGTTCCCCTTCACAAAGTCGAACGGCCACAATCTCAAAATGCATATGATCGAGACCATATGCTCAAAATTGTGGAAGCTTGACTGTATGAATGGGGAACGGCATGCAGTGCAGAATGGGATATTTCCCTTTCTGCGCTGTAGTGCGATCTCGGAGTTGGAATAAATAAGTAGCAGGGGTGTGGGGGGTGCAGGGGGGCTTGCCTGCAGAAAAATCTTTTTTGTGTTATGTACTTTTTTTTGTAGTTCCCTTTCATGAAGTCGAGCTTTAGAAATTCGACCATATGGCGTCGGCCATATGCATTTCGAGTTTCTGAATGTTCGACTTTGTGAAGGAACCATACATATATATATATATATATATATATATATATATATATATATATATATATATATATATATATATATATATATATATAGATATATATATTACATGCACACATATATGGATATATATATATATATATATATATATATATATATATATATATATATATATATATATATATATATATATATATATATATATATATATATATATATATATATATATATATATATATATATATATATATATATATTTACAAATATATATATATATATACATACATATACAGAATTTATATATATATATATATATATATATATATATATATATATATATATATATATATATGTATATGGGATCCGTACAAATCCCCAAATGCACTTTCCACCGAAGCAAAAATCACTGGGCATACTTAACCGAAAGTGCTGTTCACCGAAGCAGCACTTTCGGATAAGAATGCTCGTTGTGCCAGTTGTACTATGGTGCACATAAGGGAAAATTCCCTTTTCCCCACTTTAGTGTGACCTTGGAGTGAGAATATTAAAGTGGGGGTGTGAGGGGTGCAGGGGGGCTTGACCCCCTGCATAGAAGTAGGTTTAATTTTTTTTAAAACATACTTTACCGTAAGCGCTTTTTAGGTGAAAGTGCTTTCGGTAAAGTATGTTCTGCGATAATGGATTCGAACTTTTGCTCTTTCGATCAAAAGTCCTAGATCCATATATATATTATATTTTATATATATATATATATATATATATATATATATATATATATGAATACATGTCCCAAAATGCCCATACAAACATATGCTGCTGTGCTGATAGATCACCCACAACTGGGGCAGCATGCATAGTTGGTTACAAAAGCAGCCATGACACTCACATCTGCCCCCCCCCCTCACAGTCCCAATAAATAGGCGAACAGTACACTGCTACAAAATCATGATAGGCCATGCACAATGGCCAGACATACAACAATCTCTTAGCAAAACAAATAAAACATTCTGAACATAGCAAAGAAAAATACAACCAGCCAGTAATTCACATGTGTTTGTTATACTCTGATGTCTTGGCCAAAGCCTTCCAAGAGTAAGCATTACCAGAAATAAATGCCTTAATCACAAGAAGCAATTAACACCTAATCACATAACTGAATACACAGCCTCCAATTACACTTGTCATTTAACCCCATACAGGATAAAATATCACAGCTAAATTGAGTCTGTAAATAACAATTCTCCTTTTATGAATGTTTCATCACACTGAGGAATAGATGTTTTCAGAAGCAGTACCTTGAGACCCACTACTGTCCCCATGGTGAGATTTATTCAAATGTACAGCTACAGAAGTGACACATTTCCTATCAGTAATATGTTTGACATGGTCTAACAGCCTAGTTTTAAAACATGTGTTACTGTTCTCCACATAAAATATGTTATAATGCCATCTAAGAGCATTCTCTATACACCAACCTCTTGAATGTACAGACTTCAACATGTTTACCAGCCATTCCCCTCAGCAGGAATTGCAGAACTAAATAATGATAGACCAGTATACCTATCCACCTACTACTGTATGACATCTGGACAAAACCTGACATAATTGGTGGACAGAAACCCATATATACAGCCATACATGAAATATTGCTGTTATACACTGAGAAAGTTGCTGGTGTTACAGGGTTTGTTGTAACATATCTTTTCTGAAGGATATAAAGTCAGAAAAACAAATGGATGTTACCATCTACATAATGCAATCACCAGAGTATGCTACTGATTTGCCAAGGACAACACCTGTCTGGGGAACAGCCCATACATAACAGGCTAACCTGTGGCCATTATGTGAATGGCTCTATAATTGAGAGCTATGCAGAGACAGAACTTTGTCAGACTGAAACCCATGCAGAAGTAGCATGTGCAGACAAACTCTGTTAAACTAGCAGTATTCCAAACATATAACAGCAATACTCACATTCTGCCCCTGTGTCTTGAACCTTCCCCACCATTTAGTAGGCTTGTCTCCACAACTCTTGTTGTAAGAGGTAGTAGTTCACACAACTCCAGGATGTCTTCCTCACAAGTAAGGGAAAGGGCCAATGCCCACATGGAGTACTCATTTATAGGAGTGTGCTGCCATGACATTGGCTATTGGAAGAACTACACAGCTGCTCTGCATGAAATTAGCAAGTGGGGAACCCCAATAGGTGCACAGGCCATCACCTGGTCATGAGCATCACCTACAAAAGCCATGCTGCCACCTATTCAAACCAGCTGTATCCCTGTAGTGTACAGAGAGATAGAGAGAGAGGGAGAGAAATAGCAAATGAAACATAAAGTGGAAAAGAGAAGAAAGTAAAAAGGTAAGTGGAACATGTAAGCAAGTAATTGAATGTAGTACTTGGTCTGTAATAATGGGAAATATGATTTGGAGGAATATATGTTCCAACAAGACTGGCTGTACTAATGTCCTGCTGAACAGCTGCTATGGCCATAGCATCTGGCCCTCTCTGCAGTGGGAGATATCACAGACGTACCCCTCAACTGTACAATCTTCACAGAATGTCCAGATTTTACCATCATGTATTTTTGTCTGTTCCTCCTAAGAACTGTACTATTCTGGGAAATAGCTGAGGATTGAAGTCATCAGGCAATGACAAACACTTGAGTTTAAGACTCCACACCCTTAAGAATATTTACCATAATGCTAAATGTATCATTCTACAAACTTCCTTTCTTTGCAACAGGGATAGTTAAAGTCTGTCCCTATTTATCCTCCCATCATTTTAGGCATTGTCCAAATGTGATGCTCTGAGAGGTTGTGAGATGGGATCACAGCTCAGGGGCCAGGCTCACCCTGGAAAAGGACAGCTCATATATGACAACCACAGGGGTGTCTGTCAAACAGTTGTGACTGTGCTACTGCTAGGCCAGTTACTGGGATGTTTTCCATATCCATGTTACCTGTGATTATGAGTATGACACATGTTTGCCTTGTAAAGCTAAGAGACCTATAGAGGGCATGTGCATAGTAAAGTACTGCTGCAGATGTGTGTTTAACTGCATGTGGTATATTGAATTAATAACAATCAATTGTACAGTGTTCTGCTGGAAAATAAGCACATTTGTGACTGATATCTATAGTCACATACACATATACCTGTGTTATGTCAGCCAAATCACTGGCAGGTCTGTGAGCAATGACATTGTAACTTAATAGCCTACTTATGACTGTTGGACATCTTCTAGGTTATCACAGTGATTTCAAACCCTACTGTGCAATCAACATACTAATGTATGGTGCAGCTATATTAGTACAGTATCAATACTGATGTTCCCTTTGACATCCCATTTATGTGTGCCATTGTCCAGATGTACTGCTGTAACAGGTTGAGAAGTATGATTGAGTGGCAAGACTGTAACTACAGTGTGCCATACTAACATACAACAGAAATGTATACCAGGTATTCCCCTGAGCACATGTATGTATGCATATGTTCAGCTGGAAGGCACAAAACTAAATCACATGGGTGTCAAGCATCCAGGTACATAGGTTGTGCATGTTGCACATGTGTGTAATATTAGTATAAGTGCATGCAACCGACATAAATGTCTACAGCTACTCATTGTTGCAGTGCCCTGACACTGATATGGGTACTAGAGTAGGCATGATATTCAGCTATTACTCAGAGAAGTGTCCACCTGTGTTATGACACTCTGTCCATGCCTACCACTATCAGCTATATCCACACCTATATACACTGGATATCACAAGTGCACATAACCCTGTTAGAATGCATGGTATGTGTGCTGTATGACAATCAGACTACAGAAGATCATTTCTTAACGTTTCTCATCTTTATGTGACCCCTAACCTGTACAATTCCATTGAAATACAATCAAAGGTGTTTCTAGGAAGGTGACCAACTATTGCCAAGTGAAGATGTCCCATGATGTTAGAATCCAGACCAAGATGGATGAATGCTGTAACCATCTCAAGAGGTGCATACACAACATATCAGTTTAAGGTTGTGCACACTCATTCAACTGGCTTATTGTACTGAGTATTATTTCCATATGTTTTTACAGACCCGATTGTTATGTTTTCAATTGAATTGTACAGGCTATAGGTCACACTACAGGTGGGAATTGTTATGAAATGGGTTCTTGTGGTGTCATGTTCCAATTGCACAAATATCAGGCAGTGTATCAGGGGTGTCTACCCTTTATATCCACTGTAGCTATATGGACACAGCAGTACCTGACCTGTATATCCAGCCTCCACCAAGGTAGAGTAAGCCCCTTTGGTGGATAGCAGCAATACACAAACCACATAATAGGTTGCTACATTGGCTGTACGGGGGCACATAGGTGTGCAACCATGTCTCCACATATGTTGTAAGTCTCAAATGAAACAACACAATTCACCCTGTATTGGGGGTAAAGAACACTTCATACACACATGCCGTGGATATAGGCAACCTGCATCACACAGGTTAGGTGAGAACATCACTGCCCTGCCCACCCCAGTTGTACAGAGAGATATGCACATCAGCCACATTCCTCCCCTCAGCAATGGTGAGCATGTACATATTGCCTACTGATGGCAACAACAGCATATCTCCATGGGGCATAATAACATCAGTGTCTGCCTCCTACATGAAGTCAGGCTTGTGCTCAGAGCTCCATCACACACCACAGTCAAACACAGACCTGCCACCATCCACACACCATCCACATGGAAGATGCCCCCTGTCAACCTTCTACACAGAAATGAATGGAGGATAATGGATTATGCAATCAAGTGTTCAACATTGGGGGGAATAAGATAGCTCAGGGACAGGCGTGTAATGCAAGCTGCTATAGAGGTGATAACTTGGAGGGTTTTGATGTAGTGTGGATTATTTGCAAGTAATATCCACTGTTGATGCACATTTTGACAACTGTATGAGGTCCTGTGACGTTTTTCCTGTTTATGTCTTCCAGGTAACATGCAAGAGCGCTCGCCTACCAGCATTCTCTGTTAGGGAAACAGACATCATCACCCAATATGTGATTGGACATTATGCCCTGTCATTTGGACTGAGAGCAGAAGTTGTGCCGGAGAGGACTGCCCTATGGAACAGTGTGGCCCACAGGGTAAATGATGCTGGCCTGCACAGAAGAACTTATGAGCATGTGCAGCATCAGGCCACTGACCTCAAATGCCATGCCCGTCAATGGGCTGCTGCTGTAGTGAGGGACCAGCTAGCCATAGGGGGGCCCAGCCAACCAGCTCCTACTGACACCCACTGAGGAGCTCCTCACCATGCTTGGGCCACACGCCAAATGTACAAGCCATGATGCTGAGGGAAGCATTGTGGAGGTGGGTTGCACACACACAAACTCTGGATGAGGAGTGTGCAGGTAAGGGCCCAATGGTGATTAGTATACTAATGTATCAGACATACATGTATCTGTATTGTATCTACGGGGTTTTCTAATGCACAGAGGTGCACATCTATGGTGTGGACAGGACATTGTGTATTATTGCAGTTAGTACTGTAGATGTGCAGACATGCTGCATCCATCCTGTACCAAGGTCACATGTGTGTCTGCTGACAATAACTCCCTCTCACAACTATCTAGGACCCTCTGGTCTGCATATGGGACAGCAGCAGCATGAAGCTGATGAGTATGACATTGTTCTGTTGTTGCCTGGCAATACCCCAGGCATGTGAAGTGCATGCAATTTACCATGCACACAACCATCAGTAATGGCTATATTGATTTATGTAATAGGTATATTGCTTGTTGTGCATGTTCACTTGTGCTGGGGTTAACTGTATTGCATCACAGTGGTCACCACTAGGGCCTATCTGATGTGACTTCAACATTCCTGTGACATACCTCACAACTTGTCAGTGCCAAGACATCTGGACAGGGGCTAGCAAATTGTGCTGGACAAACGGCCTAAGGTAGGGTCAGGCGTAACACATTACTGGTATACAGTGGATATAAATTATGTACACACACCTCTTAAGATGCAAGGTGTTCCTGTTACATACTAATTAGGACCACAATATGATAGTCCACACCTCTTCCAGCCTTTAATGTGACCCATAACAGGTACAGTTCACTTGGAAAACCAAGCATATAGACTCATGTATTGCACCTACAAGGCTGGCCACCTGTGAGGGCAGCAGATGTCCTATCAGCATGATGTTTCAGTCAGGTATGATACCTCATGCTACCATATGTGTCAGTATACT
Organism: Protopterus annectens; assembly: GCF_019279795.1. Classification (NCBI taxonomy): domain Eukaryota; kingdom Metazoa; phylum Chordata; order Ceratodontiformes; family Protopteridae; genus Protopterus; species Protopterus annectens. Next base: position 571,815,782 of record NC_056745.1, read on the forward strand.
CACTGTGGCCTATTTGGCTATACTATCACATACATGGGCATTGTTAAGGCACACAGACCACTTCTGACCACGTATAGGTTTCAAACATATGGATGGTTCCAGACACATCTGTACAGAGAACTGTACAATGATTTAACCTGTTGCATGTGAGGCAGATGCTGTTACCACACTATATAAAGTAATGGCAGTGGGAGGTGGTCACCAGCCGTGTATGGTATAATCCACATAAGATATGATCCTCAAACAGTTGTCAGCATTAGGATAAGAACTCCAGCCTATCTAGGTATTCCTACTATAGTGCTATGCAGTTAGATGCGACACAGAGCTTATACATTTCCACCACTTCCAATGGTACTTCTAAGATGGGTGACATCAATAGGTCTATGAAATTGGTGTGAAGGGAAGTGTAAAGGATAGTGCACAAGTCAAAAATGGAAAAATGGTATGAGCCAGAAAGTACATAATTCACACACACATACATACTTGCCAGCATTGGGATTAGAACTCCTGGCTGTCTAGGTATTCCTACTATAGTGCTACACAGTTATCAGATGCGCCACAGAGCTTATACATTTTCACCTCTTCCAAAGGTACTTCTAAGGTGGATGACATCAACAGGTCTATGAAATTGGAGTGTAGGGAAGTGTAAAGGGTAGTACACAGGTAAAAAATGGTATGAGACAGACAGTACATGATTCGCACACACATACACACAAACACACACTTGCCAGTATTGGGATTAGAATTCCTGTCTATCAAGGTATGTCTACTATAGTGTTACACAGTTACTGCATGTGCTACAGAGCTTACTGAACTGTCACATGGCCAAAGGTGCTGATAACTGCACAGCTGTGGTAAAGTATTACAGGTGGCAGACAGTCTGCCTTCTGTTCCACCTGTATATCATGCTAGTTCATTGTGTCTTGCACTTCAACTAGCATTATGGCTTGGCACTTCACCAAGTTATTGTATCAAGAAGTGTGGCATACCTGTGAGTCATCAGCAGTAGTCGTTCATCACAGATGTAACCCCAGTACTTACTAGTTTTGTCCACCCCTCCTGGCATGTTTGAAGGGTGGTCATCTGTGCTTTCACCCATTAATTTGGTGCACTTGTCCATTCCAGGGCACTGTTGCAACTGCCTCATGTGTACAGACAACTCTCTCCTCTATACTCCAAACACTCAGACCTGTGAGGGTTACCTATATACCACCCAATGTGGACATGTGCACTCTCCAGCAAAGACTGGATTAGCAGGTCAGGAGGATAAGATCAACTACACCATGTGGAACACATAGTTCACCATGACACCCACTTTGACAGCCATGACATACAGTGAAAAGCCACACACCCACCTTCCCAGAGGCACTCAGTGGGCATTTACCCAAACAGCACAGACCAGCAAGGCAGACACTCACACAGACATCATGACAAGGCACATGCCAAGGGACACACATTTAACCTACACAGTGTGCCCCCAACCTAAGCTGCTAAGGCTAACCACCTTGCACAATACAGTGATCATGGGTAACTCAATACTGAGGCACACACATCCCACTCACTAAGTTGAATATGGAGCAGGTAACAGCCAAATATCTATCACATGCCAGCATCTAACACATGACACAGCCAGTCATGTCACTCCACGACAGCTACGAGTATCACTCCATATCCATGTGGGTGTGAATGACTTGGGACATACCTCCCTGGACTACACGACAGGAGACATGGTTGAACACTCTGATTATGCAGTCCAGACAGGTGTGACAGTAGCCCTGGGCAGTGTACTGCTATCATCCAGATGCTGCGGTACTATCAACAGATGATTGACTGCAACATTGGCTTACGTGTTATGTGTCATTCTCAGGGGATCCAGAACCTCTCTGTTTGGGATGACATGATTGACAGAACCCAATGACTTGTCATGGATGTCCTACATCTGTCATCACTGTGTTGCCAGGTACTGGCTAAGTGTCTTGCCACCACTATGGTGCCTTATTAGGCAGTGTTCCTAATGTTATTACCACCATAACCGCTACACATATATGCAATCTGAGGATCATGCTGCTCAACAGTAGACATCTAACTGTCAGGATGCAGTCACTCATAGCAGTTGGAGTGGAGGACACGTCTACTGTAATGGATAGGTGGTTCACAGCAGCAGACAGCAGACCTGCAGTATCAGGCTATGACGCATTCCACAGCTGTCAGCCCCCAAACATGGACCACACCACACCTCCACAGGTGGTGTTGTCTCCATATTCATAATGGATAGAGCACCTCCAGACTAGTATCCCAGCATAATGAATTGGAGATACTTCTGGTACAACTGCCTTGGGGTAATAGTGCAATCCAGACCATAGCCTGCTATGGGTCCACATCTATGTCAATGCATATTCCTCAACACCCTGCCATCTATGATGGTCCAACGCAACACTGACATAGTACGAGTCTTCAACTACCCCTCCATCACCTGGGGAATGTAGCTAAGTGCCAGTACAGAGGCCCAACATTTCTGGGATTCATCATTTCCATTTCCCTAGACCAGCTCATACTGACCTCTGGTAGAGGATGCAGCAACCTTGACCTGTGTTGACCACTTAAATATAGGACTGTTGCTCATCCACAGATGTCAATCTCTGCATGGTGAGATTCACACAGGCTGTAATCATCATGGAACTCAACATGTCAGCCACACCCCCCATGAAGATAATCGCCTGGCAAAACCTCTCCAAAGCTGACTTTGCACCCATGAAAACAGGGGTGGATGTCTTCACTGCACCCATAGCAATGGGAAATCGCTGCATGACTGTGGAATCATACACAAAAGCACTGTACAAACAAATACATGAATACATGGTACTAGCCAGAGCCAACAAAACCCAAACACTGTCCTCCAAACACTGGGAGACAATGTGATGGTCCCCTGCCATTACTAAAGAATAGGAGGGCACTGTTTCAGGGAAAGGTGGTGCCCCATGACTGTTGAACTCCCTTATTAGCCTCAGACATAACTGTGGATCCCTCATGAAATCCCCGACAGGCATCTATGGCAACAGAGATGCAGCAGACACTGATGACAGTCACAACAGTCTTTAATAGTTACATCAACAACCTCCACAGCATTAAACACAAGTGCTGCGAGTTACTGCACAATACTAATACCTATCCTGAGACAACAAATATTGGCCACAGTCTTGGCAACACAGTCAGTATCAGCTTTACCCACTCTCTCCCCCCTAGTGAAGTGATGACTGAATGTGTTCTCACACGCTGTATCCCATTTCTGTTCCAGGCATCTGTGTCACCAGGATGTGGCTCTGCAGCAAGGCCACAGGGTATGGTAGTGTGGTAACACATCCACCATGTCATAGGCAGGGTGCAGTATGTGTATGGTAATCCTGGGTCTGTAACACAGTGATTGCATATGCCTCACTGATTATAGGGCTGAGGGTTGTACATAGGTATATGTTGATTTACAACATCTGTTGTAGAAGGGAGAATAGTACATGTTCTGGTTTGGACACACCTTCAACTGCTAATAACCACAGCCACAGGGGATATTCATCAACCAAACACATTGGGATTACTATTCTCTCTCTCACACACACACACACACACACACACACACACACACACACACACACACACACACACACACACACATTTGCCAGTACTGAGATCCATAGGTTCATTGGTTCATAGGTGTGTAGTGGGTGAATGGGCCTGAAGGCTCTACAAGGCTAACCCAAGGGAATACCCTGGCATCGCTTCGTCAGACATAATACAAAATAAAATAGGTTCCCTAAGGCATTTAAATACTTGACACATGAATTTCATTCATATTATGTCTGACGAAGCCGAAAGGTGAAAGCGCTTACAGTTATAAATAAATTTGGACTATATGAACTGTCCGCGTTCTTTTTATACTTCTGTTGAATTTAAAATTGGAACACTTTGCTTGACTCCTGTGGATGATACTTTATTCGCTTTGCGAAACACTGCTACGAGAGTATGATATGGGTATTCATTGGAGTTATTGCCATTTGTCTGTACACAGCATGTGTATAAAGCATGGTATTCCCTTTGTGGGGTATGTTTGCAGACTCTATAGTTGTTGCAGTTGTCCAGTGGAGAACATGGCAAAAGGGCCACTGTACACATTGGGCTACTGAGGGAATGGAACAGGGTACCACGTCATTTTACTTGCTGGATAACACACACAGTCAGGTGATGTAACACATCAAAGTACTTTCTGATGTCAGTGGCACTGCTGTGGTCAATGGGCATGTAGTCCACTGCAAACACACTTTGGGTACTATCTGTGAGGCAATATGCAGGGGAACTACCAATATAGTGGTTGTTGCCTAGCCAAGAGTGTTTGTGTATGATTCGTGGGTGGACAGTGGTCTTTGAGTATTAGAAGGGTTGCCTGTATTGTTCACTAATCCATACTGTCACATAGTCATTGCACATGGCACTAGACATTTAGGACTGTGGATTGTCCACACCAACCTCTACAGTGTTTGAAAATTGTTGGCCTTGTAACCTGGACATTGTGACATATACTAGGTCCTCAACATAATAATTTAACAAAATCCACCCCCCCCCAGTAGATCCTGTTATTACAGGACCACACCAACCCCCACGCATGATACTCATGACAGATACACACACTTGCTAGTAGTGAGTTTCAAACCCCTACCTAGCCATGTATTGCTACTACAATGTTACACATTTATTTCATGCATCACAGAGCTTATAGGATGGATGTTGTCCCATGGTACTTCTAAGGTGAGAAACACCACCAGCCCTTATAAATACTGGCAATGGGTGATGTAGTGGGTGAGAGATTCCACAAAATATTTTAGCCTACACACACATTTACTTTTGCCAGGAGTGAGGTGCAAACCTCTATCTAACTATCTTTTCAGACCATTATGTTACACATTTACCACATGCACCACTGAACTTACATGGGTTAGGGTTGCCAACAGGTACTTCTAAGGTTAATGATGTCTGCAGGGCTGCTAAAGTCAGGCACTGAGATGTGCACTGGGTGTAAATGGGGCCAAATTCTTTGAGGTACGGACATATATATGTAGACATTCAAACTCCTACCTATGTAGTTATTGCTACTACATTGTTCTGCATCTATTGCACTCGTCACAGAAATTACATGTCGGACAGCTGTGCAATGGCATCTTTGAATGAGAGTGACATCAGCAGTAGTGCTAAAGGAGGGGTAAGGGAAGTGTTGTAAGTGTGAATGACCACAAAATCAGGTCTCTACAAGGATACACACTCTCTCTCACACAAACACTCACATTTACACAGTTGCCAGGATCAAGATTGGAACTCCTACCTAACTAGTTTGCTACACTGTATTATTAGGCAGTTATTGCAAGCACCATGGAGCTTATATGTTGGAGAGCTCTCCAAAGGTATCTTTGAAGGTGAGTGACATCAGTAGCAGTGCTAATGGAGGGGTTAGGGAAGTGTTGTGTGAATGACCACAAAAATCAGGTCTTTACAAGGATACATACACTCTCTCACACAAACACTCACATTTATACAATTGCCAGGATCAGAATTAGAACTCCTACCTAACTAGTTTGCTACACTAAAGTATTACACAGTTATCGCAAGCACCACAGATCTTATATGTTGGAGAGTTGTCCAAAGGTATCTTTGAAGGTGAGTGACATCAGCTGAAGTGCTGAAGGAGTGGTAAGGGAAGTTTAGTGAGTGTGAATGGCCTCAACCACATTCATCTAGAAACACACACACAAACACACACACACACACACACACTCACACACAACTTTACATTTGACAGGACTGAGATTACAACTGCTACATGGATACCTGTTTGCAGTGTAATGTTACACAGTTATCACAAGCACCACTTTGGCTATAGGGCTGAGGGCTAACTAAAAGTATTTCTACAGTGAATGACGTCATCACATTATGTGATATAGGTCAATGGGATGTGTAGTGGGTGGGAGAGGCCTCATAATGGGATTCTCTCTGTCACTGTCTTTCTCTTCCCCATATCTCTGTGTGTGTATATGGTTAACATATTATATTATGTTGGCCTTAGATATATATGAGTATTCCTATCCAGTGTGTGCGTGTGTGTGTGTGTATGTGTGTGTGTGTGTGTGTGTGTGTGTGTGTGTGTGTGTGTGTGTGTGTGTGTGTGTGTGTGTGTGTGTGTGTGAGAAGTATCAATGGTGTACAATTTGGTGTGTGTGCACAGACACCTGTGAATAACTGATATCTGTAGTCCACTGTATTGGGAGACATGGGCTTCAGTTCTCTAAGTGTAGGAGCATGCCCAGTATGATCTTCTATATTGAGTGTGTGTATCCATTCCAGGGAGGGTTGGACTCCAGTTCAGGGATTTGTGTGCTACAGCTACACCTAGCAAACTGTTTCTGCAGGATATCTGTAGCTAGATTGCCAATATGGAGACACTATGGGCTTAACATATGGAGGATACTGTAACTATTGCTGTCTGTGCTGCTTGTGTGACATGTTTGGTTATAGCATAGATTTTCTGACATATGTACTGCTTTACACTGTGATATGTCATGTCATCAACTACTGACAGTTATCATTCTTTGCTCACAGTTATTTACCAGGAAATACAAGATGAATGAAGCTGTGACCAACTTTCTGAGGCATATAGACTACACATTCTGGCACACACCTGCCATTGTGGAGGGGTAGCTACAAACAATAGACTGCTGGTTCTGTATAAATGGTGTGCTGGCTGGGATCCCCTCCTTGTACTTTTCTCAACTTCACAGAATGACCATATCCTGCAGGGGCCATACCTCTCAGCTGTACAGATAAACCCAGGTTATCCAGAGGCAGGACTCATATATCTGGTCAGTTTACCTTCACATTGTGGTTTACAAGTAGTTTTGTGGCTATTCATTCATGGGTTTGCAGTCTGGAGTAGTATGGACAATTAGAGTTTCAGATTTCACACACTCCATGGCATCCATGTGTCTATACCCACCCTCTGTTATTCTTTCCCCCACCTAACATTATGTAAGCAATACCACAGAGGTATCCCTATAGTTGGGCCTTTATCCCAGTAGCATTTATGGTCTGATCCACAGTCCTTGCAGTAGGACATGGAGAGGCATGCTACTGGCATTTGTCAACATGGCCTTGCATTTGTTTTCTGTTCACTGTGTTAGGTTGTTAGGTGGGACCCCCTGGCATTCCATACATTAGCACTATAGGTGAGGCATGGGCCTTTGCCAAAGGACTGTAGGCCATATGAGAGTGATGCAGGCCATCTGTTACTGCATTTCTACATGGGATTGGGGGGCTACACACCTGCAGACTTTAACATTTGAAATGACTGTACAGATATTTTGGTTACTCTGTTGGCTTCCATTTCATATTGTATTGTGACCTATCATGCAGACAGGAGGCATATCAGTAGAGTACACATTAGCTCTCAATGGTATATATTTCAGTTTCAGACTTCTTACCCTTAAGAACTAGAATGCAACTGCCAGACCTGGTGCAGTATGTCTGTGTAGGCATGGTGGAGGGCTGTCCACCATTGCCATCATTTGGGGGTCTTATCCTGGCCTTTCTTCATAGTCATCTACACCTGTCCTGCTGGGTGATGCTGGTGGTGGGTATGTGACCCTCAATGACATACATGTGTGTGACCTATTGACACCCACAGTTCTTTGGGCCATCACATGTACTGCAGTGGGGGTTGTCACCTTGTGTAGTGCTGCCTAGTATGTTAATGCCAGTATTTGTTATGATTTTCCTGCTGTCTCATATAGCTGTTTGCTGCTATCCCATTCCACCACCCAATTCCCTTGCATGCTTACATCCATATCATACATACAAGTATGAGAACATACTACTCCATTCGGTAATTGATAGGAAGAGTGACTTACCTTGTTGCCGGGACAGTATTGAGGATGGTGCTGGAGGGCTGACTATGTTGGATGCACATAGTACACTCCTTATACATGGTAAAGCTCAGGTAGCGTCATGTTTGGCATCCCTTTTATTGTATGTGCAAGTCAGAGAGAGGTATCAGTCCCTGGGTCCCTATAGTGTCAGTGTGTGTGCTATGCGTTGCCTCTTTGCCAAGGCCTGGGCATACTGTACACACCTCCTTCTTCCTACAGGGGCAGGCTCAGGCTGTTCCTCCTTCAAGTCCCTCTGTGCCTGTGCTGTCCTTGGCAATGGTGAGGGGCTATGTGGCCCTACCCCGTGCTGTTCCTGCAACAGCTGTTTCTGCAGGATCATATTGTATAGCATGGTACATACTATGAACATTTGTGTACATGTAGCTGGAGAGTACTGCAAGGCTCCACCTGATATGTCAAGGCAGCGGAACCATGACTTGAGCATCCCAAACACATGCTCTACAATGATCCTGGTTTGTATGTGTGCCTCATTATGGTGTTCTTGTTCAAGTGTGTGTGCATTTCTGATGGTTGTCATCAGCCATGACTCCAGAGCATAGCCAGCATCCCCCACCAGATGGCCATATGGGATGTCCCCCCTGGCAAATGCCTGATACAGCTGTGAACAATGCCAGATGTGGGAGTCGTGATAGCTTCCAGGGCTGCCAGCACACACATTCATGATAATATCCTGAGCATCGCACATGACCTGGCAGCTGATTAAGGGGAAGCCCTTGTGGTTTATGTAGACCCTGCCTGATCAGTGGATGGTGCTTTGATGTGTATGTGCATGCAGTCTATAGCACCAACTACCTCAGGGTATTCTGCTATACGGTGGAAGAGATGCAAATGTCTAGTCAGCGCCTCATGGGCAGTGGGGAAATATATGTGCTCATTGGCATGTTGTGTCATGACATCCAGGAACTGGTGGAGTAGCCTGGATGCTGATGCCTGTGAGACCCCCATGATATCCCCAGTTGGTCTTTGAAAGGTACCTGTGGCTAGTAGTCTTAAGCCTAGACATACCTTGGTATCCACTGGGATGGGTTCCCCTCTATTAGTTCTGTGTGAGGCATAGCCGGCACAGCTCAACAATTTGCTGTAGAATGTCCCTGTCCACCCTATAGCACTCTACTACCTCCAGCTCATGTAGGCCCTGGTAGGTTACCCTGGGTCTGTACACGCTTCTCCTCCTCCTCACTGTGGGTTGGTTGTCAGCATTCTCCTTCTTACCACCCTCAGTCTCTAGCACATATGGATGCAGTAAAGCAGCAGCAGTCTCTAACATTTTTTAGTTTTGCCAGTTAAAAATCCCCTATCTGTGTACACCGGTGGTGTAGAGTTTGTGGGGAAAACTAGTCTGTAGGGTGTTTGCATAGTTTATATTAGTGTGCTGGGCTGCTGAATGTGTAATTGGCTGATTCTGATACATTCCACCTGCCAGCTATGCTAGTTCTCCTTGATTGCCTTCCTAGTGCTGTTTCCCTTTCTGAGTTCCTCCCTATTTAAGCCCTGAGGTGTGCCATGCATACCCAGTGCTCATATGTAAACAGTGCTGCAATTTCCTCTCTTTTTTTTTTTTTTGGTTTAAATCCCAGTGCGCAGTGTACACACCCATTAAGGCTATACACACAGTGCTCAGGCACATCTGACACACCCCTTCCTTAGCTGTGTTTAGCTAAGGGCAAACACGGGCCACAGAGCTCCAGTGAGCTTACAGCAAGCATGACACACCCCCTTATGAAGTCATTCAGCTCTTACACTTGCACTGTTGTATTGCTGCACATACACGGTTAGGTACAAGCTGACACTTTGAAGAATTCTGTGATTCAGTATAACTTCCTTCATTTGCATAACCCAATGTACAGGTCATTAGTTACTGCACTTAAACGACCCTTTCCCCTTGACAACCAGTGCTCCCTGGTATTGTTTACATTCTGCATGCCATTGACTATAATGACAAAAATGCAGAATTAACTTAAAATCGACTTTGTTCATTTTTTTTGACACATTCCATTTGTGCACCACTGCCATAAGCTTAAACGGCTAAGATTGGCCAAAAAAAAAAAAGTTTAATTTAAAAAAAAAAATACACTGTTTTTAATGCCAACGGCCTTATATTTGGCCATTGGCATGTGTGTTTGACTATAATGCATACTTTCCATGAGCTGTCCTGCCTCCGTTTGTTTAGAAGCAGAAATGTATTCAGCTACTAACTGAATACATTTCTGCTCTGACACTGTTCCTGCATGGATTCTGGCCAGCTTCATAGATTGCAAAATCACCTCATTTGCATGTTTTTTTTTACCAGCAAATGAGGTGATTTGCATCCCGCATGGCTTTCCATGCAGGAACAATGTAGGGCTGCTCATGCATATGAAAATGGCACATATCAGGATTGCAAAGCGGCCATTTTCCATGCAGGAGCGGCTACACTGTTCCTGCACAGAAATCAGCCATTTGTGAATCTGGGGGATGGTCTTTTTAATGCTTTGTTCACATCTCAAGGATCAATGCATATTCTGATTTCATCTGAGCCTTTCTTATGAGTGGCTACCATGGACGACACCCATTCAGTTCGTTATGTGACTGGACAAATCACACCTTGCTGCACCATCCTGTCCAGCTAAGGTTTGACTTTATTTTGCATTGCTATTGAAACTGTTCTTGCTGGCCTGACTACTGGAGTGACCTTGGGATCCAACTTCATGGAATATACAACTGGAATTTGCCAAACTTATCATCGAAAACATCAGCATACTAGGAGAAAACGGCTTCGGAAAAATTTGAACTTGGAACTGCACTCACATGATGAACTTCTTTGGCAAAAGAAAGCAGATTCATTCTCAAACTGTCTTTGAGACCTAGTAAAGGCTGCACTGGTCATCAGACTATGTAGAATAATAAGTTGTAACTGTTCTCAGCTAAATAACATGAAAGTATTACTGGTAGAATAATAAGTTGCAACAGTTCTTAGCCAAATAACATGAAGGTATTACTGAACCTTTGGTTTGAATTTCTTCGCCTCCATATGCAACAAGTCTCGCAATGCTGGTCACACTGAGTTGTTCCTTAGTTCTCACTTTTGTAAATGTATCTGCTGATATAACACTACACTTTGACCCAGTGTCTACTTTAAGCTCTGTGGATTTTCCATTGATCCGAACCATGCAAAACACTTCACCCCTGGTTAATAACTTTACTGCATCAACTCTTTCTCCAAATACTGAGACACCATCCACATAGAAAGCTGACTGTTTCAGCTCTACTTAATCAACTTGCTTCTTTGTGCAACTTTTCTTTACAACTGAGTGAGGCTTACTTTATTTGCAAAATTTCTGGAAATGGTTCCATGTTTTACACTTGTGGCATTATGCTAAACACTTCTCCCTTTTAGACTCATGATTTGCACTACAATTGTGACAGTTAACAATGAAGCTAGACTTGGGTTTTCCTGACTCACATTTGTGTTGCACTGAGCTGGCAGTGGAGGTTGCACTTTTTCTGGAACTTTCTGGAAAGCTTTGTACCTTCTTTGGAAACCCTGTGGCTGCCCTTTGCTTAGGCCTGTCTCTGCCTGCCACTTGTTGCATACTATCTATGTTTGCTCTGGAGCTTACTGAAACAGTGTTTTTGTCACTCACAAGCATGTTCATATGTCTTTCTGTCACCTCATGACTCTGACAAAATTTCTATTGCTTTACTTAATGTCAAATCACTGTCATGAAGTAAAATATTTCTCACTGCAGCACTATTAATACCATACACAATTCTGTCCTTTATCAGCTCATCTTTCAAATCACCATACTGACACGTTTTAACTTTTAGTTATATAAGCTGCAAATTTATCCCCTGGTTTCTGATCTCTTGTGTAAAACAAATGCCTCTCTAATGTAATATTCATCCAGGGGTTGCACATTTCTCTGAACTTATGCTTCAAACACTCAGGGTCTTCCCTTGATTCAGGTTTCACAACAATATGGCAGTCTGCACCTTCACCTTCATATACTGCTGATGCATATACAAATGAACGTTCTCTTTCTATGGCCTCTGAACTTGCTAGATTTAGCAAAATAAATGCCTTGGTGCATGCCTTTTTACCTGCATAAGCTGTTTGTATGAAAATATCATACTCTTGTTCATTCTCCAGTTCTCATGAATATTCTGATCAAATACAAGTGGTTGAGGTTTTCAAAATTCGTCTGCCATATTAACACATACCAGCGAAGGGTCTTGCAAATACATACGAATATACACACACATATGTATGTGCATAAGTAATTGGCATAAACACAATTTGTTCAATGCTTTTGTGCTCTGTACTTCTACTTTCTGTCTTTGAGCTTATCAGAATTGTGCGAATGAACAACCTCGTAGTACTTTCAAATAACTGGACTTTGTGAAATAAACTTCTTGGGCTTCTCTATGCTTTATTGCACTTTGCAAAATAACTTTTTAGACTTCTCAATGCTTTCCTGTGCTTTGTGAAATAGCTTTTTAGACTTCTTGATGTTTTACTGTGCTTTGCAAAATAGCTTTTGAGATTTCTCGATGCTTTACTGTACTTTATGAAATAGCCCTATAGAACTATCAATGCTTTACAAAACTTTCCAGATCAGTTTTTTAAACTTTTTGATACATTACGTAACTTTGTGGAATAATTTCTCGGACTTTTGCAATGCTTTTTTATGAAATCTTCAATTGATAAAGACAGAAATGCTGAAATCATTTACTTTTGGAATAGGTAAAGGCAAAAAATGCTAAAGTCATTGATCATGACTAGCTATGCTTGCAGAATCAATAAAGGCAGAAATGTTAAAATCATTTGCTTTGAAATTGGTAAAGTCGAAAATGCTAGTCACTTGGAACTTTATCATTAAAGGTAGGAATGCTACAGTCATGTGCCATCATTTGTCAAAGTCATCACTTTAAGAAACATTTGAGAACTTTACAATGCAACTGAGCAATTCATGAGCACTGTAATACTCTTGTACTCTTTACCTTTTTATCAATGCAGGAAACATTTCAAGCAACTGTACAATGCAAACAAATCAACTTCTGTTGACCAAATTCAATATCTTTTGAAGTATCTGCACTTTGCAAATGACCACATGCAATACACTGAAAGGTCCCCAAAATGGAGGTACCTTGCTAGGCAACTCTTTACAGTACAAGAAGCACTCTGTAATGGTGGCATTCTGTGAATAGACACACCCAGTACAATAACTTTTCTTCAAATAACCTTGCTTTGACTGGATTACATGAGAAGGTTGCACTTTGCACACAGTGAACTCTTTGAAATACATGCACAGTAATAAGCACACACTTTAAGCACTTTTACACACTCTGAGATACTTTGAATAACTTCAATTACGCATTTGATACAATACAAAGTCGTAGTTATGCCCAAACACAGCACTTTGCCCAAACACAAGCAGTCGCCTTGCTGTGCTTTTTTTTTTTATTTTTTTATTCTTTTTGCTTGTTTAAGCCCTTTTTTATCCCCAATGTGTTTTCTTTGCACTCGTTTTACTCTAAGCCTGCCCAATTCTGCCTTAAACACAGTCATTCTGCCTTAAACATGCTCGTTCTACCTTAAACATGCTCGTTTTATCTTAAACATACTTGTTTCTTACAATCGCCTTGTCAAATACTTTTTTCTAAAATATTTTCTTTAGTTAACAAACTTTTTGTACTTTCTGCTTGCTTGATAATGCGGTTTGTGCCCTTGTAAAAGCATTTCTTGCTTCTTTGCATCGAGTAAATAATTTGTATTATTTTTCATTACCTTTGATTCTTTCTGGTTGTGTTTGTACTGTTTTCTCTTGGTTTTACATTCACTGTGGTCATTACATCTCATGGCTCCAAACATTCTTTTCTTTTCTATCCTGATTCTGACACCATGTCACTTTCGTGTCGGTACATGAATAACGAGTCTTAGTAGGTTCTGTTTAAGTAGCTTTATTCTATACAAACACATCATTGTAAAGGCTTATTGACTATGACTAAGTAACTCATATACAAACTAACTACTGTGATCATACATGCTCACTCACTGGCGGCTTCTACAAAATGGCACTAGGAATTGCACATGTTTGGAATTTATATATGCATGTACAGCCTCGCATCCTTCTTAAAGACATAGCATACACACGTTACACTCTGATCTATGCAAATTAAAGTAGAATACAGGTAAAACCTATTGGAAAGAAAACATACACAATATACAAAACCAAAGAAGACAATGAAGCAGTAAAATTACAAACAAAAGAAAAAAGCAAACTTTCCCTAACAGCAGTCTAGGACAGAGTCTGAGTGACCTTTTCCTGGAAATCCTCATAGTGTTTTATTTTACCGTTAAAATAGCGTGGTCAGTTCCTATCTTTATCCTCTATTAATAGATAATTAATCTCAATAGACCTATCTGAATTTCAGAATGACTCAGAAGAGACACAGCTGTAGTCTTTTTCATAGTTTAAATATGCAATTGATAGTAGAATAGAAGAAAAACACTGTGAAAAGAAAATACAATACAATATAGAGAACAGAAGAAGGCAATGAAGCTATACAAATTGCAAGAAAACAAACTTTTCCACTCACAAAACTCTAGAAGTGAGTCTGAGTAAGCTTGTCCTGTAAACTCTTCAAATATTTTATTTTAACCCTAAAATAGAAGGCTTAGTTCAAAATTCCATCCTCAGGTCACTGGTAGTTAGACTTAATTGGCCTGTTCTAATTTCTGCCTGACTCATTGCCAAAGTTCAGGTCTCCTTCCTTATTTAAATATGTAATAGAAAGCAGAGTAAAGATAAGACACATAGAAAAGAAAATACACTACCATATAGAAAACAGAGGAAGGCAATAAAGGAATACAACTTACAAAAAAAAAAAGCTGAACTTTCCACTCTTCCACTCACAGCAGTCAATGACAAACTGTGATTGAAAATTTCCAGTAGAACCTTAAAATCATTTCTTCAATCCCATCAAAAAGCTTTGCTTCCTAACTCCATCCTCAGTTCACATGTAATTAAATTAATTTACCTGTTCTAATTTGTGAGTGACTCACAAGAGATATATCTCTTGCATCTGTACTAGTTTAAAATGCAACTAATAGCAGAATACAGGCAACACACATTGTAAAGACTACATTACAATATACAAAATAGAAAATGGCAGTGAAAAATACAAATTACAAGAAAACAAAGCAAACTAATCATTCCCTCATAGCAATTTATGGCAGAGTCTAGAAATGTTTTCCATTAAACCATTTAAAAGTTGTATATTACCCATTTAAAAGAAGTCCTGCTTCCTAGTTCCACCTTTAGCATTCAGGGAATTAATTGTAACTGTCCTGTTCCAATTCCTGACTGGTTTAAATATGCAAATTAAAGTAGAATACAAATATAACACATTCCAAAGAAAATATATCACAATATACAAAACAAAAGAAGACAAAGAAGCAATAGAAATTACAAAGAGAGCAAAGCAAAAGAAACAAAAAACTAAGCCTTCCCTCACAGTCTATAGCAGACTCTGAGTTTGATTTAATATGCTTTAAAAAGGTTCACTTTTTAGATGCACCTTCAGTTCATAGGTTGCTGTTGTTTTTCTTTTGGCTTTTCCTGGTTAGGGGTCGCCACAGCAGAACTCCAGTCCGCTTATGATTGGCAGTAGAATTTTTACAGGTGCCGAGGTGCCAGCTCGATGCCCAACCTTCAATGAAGGCACGCCCATTCTACGCATGTGACATGTCTTTCGAACACCACTCAACTGCGGGGAGGACATGCAGACTCCACAATTAACCTAAATTACCCTGTTCTAATTTCTGTGTGAGTCACAAGAGATGCATCCATGGTCTTTTGACGGTTTTACATATGCAAATTAAAGTAGAATACAAGTAAAACATATTGCAAAGGAAACATATACAATATACAAAACAAAAGAAGACAATGAAGCAGTAAAATTACAAAGAAAGGAAAAAAATGAACTTTTCCTCATAGCGGCCTACAACAGAGTCTGAGTGACCTTTTCCTGTAAATCCTCAAAATGGTTTATTTTACTCTTGAAATAGCATGTTTTGTTCCTAGCTCTAGCTTCTGTTCACAGGTAATTAATCTCAATATACCTATTCGAATTTCAGTCTAACTCAGAAGAGATGTAGCTCTAGTCTTTTTTGTAGTTTAAATATGCAATTGATAGTAGAATACAAGTACCACAAAGAGTAAACAAAATACAATACAATACACAAAATAGAAGAAGGCAATGAAGCTATATAAATTACAAGAAAACTTATTAACTTTTCCCCTCACAAAACTCTAGAGCTGAGTCCGAGTAAGCTTTTCCTGTAAACTCTGCAAATATTTTATTTTATCCCTAAATAGAAGGCTTAGTTCTTAACTCCAGCCTCAGGTCACTGGTAGTTAGACCTAATTGGCCTGTTCTAATTTCTTTGTGACCCACAACTGGCAAAGCTCAAGGCTCCTTCCTTGTTTAAATATTTAATAGAAAGCATAGTAAAAGTAAGACACGTAGAAAAGAAAATACACCATCATGCAAAAAACAGAAGGCAATAAAGCACTTTCAAATTACATCAAAGCAATAAAACAAGCTAACTTTTCCCTCACAGCAGTCTACGACAGACTCTGAGTGACATTTTCCACTAAAACCTTAAAATTGTTTATTTCATGTCATAAAAATCTTCTTTCCTAGCTCCATTCTCAGTTCACTTGTAATTAAATTAATTAGCTTTTTCTAATTTGTGTGTGACTCCCAAGAGACTTATGTCTTGTCTCTGTGCTAGTTTAAAATGCAACTGAAAGCAGAATACAAGCAAAACACATTGTGAAAACTACACTACAATATTCAAAACAGAAGAAAGGAGTAAATTAATACACATTACAAGACATCAAAACAAACTAACCATTTCCTCATAGCAATCTATGGCAGAGTCTAAGAATGTTTTCCATTAAACCATTGAAAAGTTGTAGTGTATTCATTAAACGGGTCTATATTACCATATCGAATGGTAATAATGCCGAACACTCATATGAGCGAATATTCATGAGAACAAACTTGTGTTTTTGGGGTCACGGTACAGTGAGGACTGGAATATTTGCACTTCCCTCACTGTAGTGTGACCTCAGAGTTGGAATATATATTTAGTGGGGGGGCATAGCCATTCGGCATTATTACCATTCGATATGGTAATATAGACCCCATTAAAAAGAAGGCATTATACCTAGCTCCAACTTCAGCTTTCAGAAAATTAACCATTACTGGTCTGTTCTAATTTCTGTGACACTCACAAGAGATGTATTATATTATTTATTTATTTTTATTTTTATTTTACATTTGATTACTGGGTGAGTCTGACTGGGCCAAGTGGACCATTTTCAGTGGAGTTCCAGGGAGAAAAGCTCTGACTAGTAAACTTATATATAATTAACAACATAAAAAAAATTGACAAAGTAGATAATGTTATCAAAATGAAAAAGTTATATAAGGTTAACAAATGTTAAAGTCGAACATTGTATAAAATAATTATTCTTAATGTGCTTAATGAACAATTTGAGTACTAGATAGTTTATATTGGAATCATATGCTGTTGGCAGTCTTGATGGTACAGTAAAGTTTTGAGGGAAAAACAAAGGGGGGAGGTGGAGTTAGGAAAATGAAAGGTGGGATAATAGGAAGTTAGTATGAGAGAGGCTATTCATGTATAGTTTGACAATGGTAATAGTGTGTTAGAAATGAAAAGGGGATTAGTACACTGCATATAATCAGCCAGGTTTGGTACAGGAACATAGCCTGTTGTTGGTAAGGTGTTGTTTTAGAAGTCGTTTGAAAGTGGAAGTAGAGGTGGTGGTAAGTATTGCAGGAGGTAATGAGCTCCATAGTGTAGATATTCTATATGAGAAAAGGGCATCACTACAGCTATTAATAGATTTGGTTCTTTTTAGTAGGTTTTTGTTGGAGGATCTTAATGAGAGAGAGCAAGAGTAGAGCAGAACAAGGTCTTTGAGAGCAGGGCAGTTGCTAGGGTGGTGGAAGATTTTGTGCATTAAGTTTAATTGATTAAATGTAAGTAAGTTGGGAAGTTCAAGTCATTTTAGGTGTTGGGAGTGATATGCAGTGACATGTTCTGTAAGATAGGATTGCGGTAAATCTTGCTGTCTTATTGTAGCAGGATGCAAGTCTGATTAGGCTAAATTTACAGAGATTTGTGAAAATTGGGGATGCATATAGTAGAGAGGAAAGAAGGTGGCTCCTAGAAATTGCCTGTCTAGTGGAGTCAGTGAGGTAAGGCTTGATACTGTAGAGAGTACCTAGCTTGCTGTGTACTTTCTTGATAGCTGTTGTGAGGTGTTTGTCAAATCTAAGGTTATTATCTATGGTCACCCCTATGAGCTTGGTTTGTTCTATTGACTCTATAGTATTGTTATTGGAGGAAGTGATGGTTAACTGCAGTGGGGGGTTGGATAGCTTGTTACTTGTAAAGAGCATTAGATAAGTTTTATTGGGACTGAGAATAAGTTGGTGGTTGGAGAGATATTTTTCTAAGTCACTGAAGGCAGTCTGGGTTATGTGAAGGAGTGAAGGTTTTGATGGGGCTGAGCAAGTAAGGGTGGAATCATCCACATATTGAATTATGGTAGCATCATGTGTGGCTGATTATAGTTCAGTTGTGAAGACTGAAAAAAGTAGTTGGCCTAGTATTGATCCCTGTGGTACACCTAGGGTGACAGGTAGGAGGGAAGCAATTTGATTTTGCCATTTTACAGACTGCTGATGGTCTGTTAAATAGCTTTGAAACCAAGAGAGAGCAGGTGTAGATACGTTTAAGTTTGCAAGTTTAGCTAGAAGTTTTTCATGTGACACGCTGTCAAATGCTTTTGACACGTCAAGGAGGGTCTACCTCGACCTTTCAAAATTACATTTCTTTGAAACATAATTTGGTGACCCCTTATTCCTGAAAGTGCATTTATTCAAAAATGCACTTTCGCAAATTACCATGTAACTGAAAAGCAAAGGAGGTTGTTGTTCAGATCACGACACAGAGGGGATAAGGGAATATTCCCCATTGTAGTGCAATCTTGGAGTGAGAATATATAAGTAGCACGGGTGTGGGGGTGCAGGGGGGGCTTGACCCCCTGCATACATGTGGTTAGTGTTGCCATGTATTTTATTCTTTTTGTGTTTTTTTTTGCTTTTCGGTTATGTGGTTATTTGCAAAAGTGCATTTTTGAATAAATGACCTTTGGGAATAAAGGGCCATGAAATTACAGTTCGTTGAAACTTAATTTCATTCAATGAAATGAGACTCGTCAAGGAATATAGTGGATACTTGGAGCCCTGTATTTCTACATTGGTTAATAGTATTAGTAAAGCTAAGTAGTACAGTGGTGGTGCTGTGCTTTGGGTAAAAAACATTCTGGGATGACATAGTAAGATGTTAGTTAGTAGATAATTGAGTAGCTGATCATGAATGCATTTTTCCCAAATTTTTGCACAGAGGGGGATAATGGCTACGGGTCTATAGTTGTTAAGTTTGGTAGATGAACCGCCTTTATGGAGAGGAATAATTAGTGATGTTTTCCATAATTTAGGTATATATTGCTCATTGATGGACTGGTTGATAAAGACAGAGATTGGGAGTGAGATGGTGCCTGCTGCTATTTTGAGAAAGTCATTGGGAAGTTGATCTGTACCAAGTGCAGAGGGCTTCAGTTTTGATAGTAACTTCTTAATGTTGCTAGTTTGGATAGATTTAAAAGAGAAAGAGTTCAGATAATTTGAGGTTTGTGTTAGAAGGGATAGAGGGGTGATATTTTTGGAATGGACCAGGGCTAAGATGGAATTAATGAAATAAGAGTTGAACTGAGAGGCAATGCACTCAGAGGTATTTTGGGTGATGGGGTTGGAGTTGTAATATGTCCTGGTTTTAGGAGGTTATTGATGGATTGCTAGAACCTTTGCAGGTTATGTTGATATTTATTTTGACAGGTTGTGTAGTAAGTTTTTTTGTCTTGTTTGATCTGTTTTTTGGCTTGGTTTCTTAGTTGAAAGATATGAAATGTTGCTTCATCTTTAGTTTTAAGATACTGGTACCAGGATTTTTCTCTCAGTTTAAGAAGGTTTCTGGTTCCTTTTGTGAGCCATGGTATGTGTTTTGATTTGGTACAGCATTTTCTTAGTGGGGCTAGGCTATCCAGGATATTGAGGAAGATGCAGGTATTTCAGAGGGGTGCAGTCACTTTTTTGTAGAAGAGTGTTAAAGATTTCAGGTGAGAAGTTTTTTTTGTTATGTATGAGCCTATAAACTATGTCTTTATTTGGATATATGTGTTGTCTAATTAGGTAAATGGGATTGTGGTCACTTAGATAAGCGGGAAGACAGACAGTCTGACAGTTTTGGGAGGGTTTATTTGTTAATGTCCATTCAAGTACTGATTGCTTACCACTGTGCTTGTCAGTCCTAGTAGTGGAGTTAATAATTTGGTGGAAGCCATGAAGGTGAATGAAGTTGCGTGGATTATTGGAAGTAAAGGAAGACCACACTAGGTTAAAGTCACCCATGATTATGGTTTCTTAGTTAAATGTGGAACTTACCCAAAAGAGGAAGTCTTCGATGGTGGCTGGGTTGTTGCCAAGTGGTATGTAGGTAGCTATGAGAATGATACGTTTACTGTAGCTCTGGTCTCTTTCCTAGATAAAACATGCAAATGAAAGCAGAATACAAGTTAAATACAGTGTAAAGAAAATACTGAGCAATATGCAAAAGAGAAGACTAAAGTGAAGCATTGCAAATTACCAGAAAGCAAAAACAGAATAATTTTCCCTCACAGCAGTCTATCTCAGATTCTGAGTGAGTTACTCCAAAAAAGCAATATTTTTTTTTACTTTTACCTTTTAAAAAGATTTGCTTCATAAATCCATTTTCAGTTCATGGGTAGTCTAGCTAAACTGACCTATCCTAATTTCTGTGTGAATCATAAGATATACATTCATGGACTCCTTATTGGTTTAAATATGCAAATGAAAGTAGAATACAAATAAAACACATTCCAAAGAAAATATACCAAAATATGCAAAACAAAAGAAGATAATGAATCAACAGAAATTAGAAAGAAAGCAAAGCAATAAAATAAAATAAAATAAAATAAAATGGTTATTACCTAGCTTTGGCCTCTGCTCAGAGGTAATTAATCTCAATAGACCTATTAGAATTTCAGTCTGACTCAGAAGAGACACATCTCTACTCTTTCTCCTAATTTAAATATGCAATTTATAATAGAATTCAAGTAAAACACAGTGTAAAGAAAATACAATACAATACAATATACAAAACAGAAGAAGGCAATGAAGCTATACAAATTACTGGAAAACTAACTTTCCCCTCACAAAACCTCCAGAGCTGAGTCTGAGAAAGACTTTCCTATGAACTCTTCAAATATTTTATTTTATCTCTAAAGTAGAAGGCTTAGATCCTAACTCCAGCCTCAGGTCACTGGTAGATAGATTTAACTGGGCTTTTTTAATTTTGGTGTGACTCACAACTGGTAAAGCTCAGGTCTCCTTCCATTTTAAATATGTAATAAATAGCATAGTAAAAGACACACAGAAAAGAAAATACACCACCATATAGAAGCTAGAAGAGGACAATAAATGAATATAAATTACAACAATGCAAAAAAAAAAAAAAAAAAAAAAAAAGAACAAGCTAACCTTTCCCCTCACAGAAGTTTATGACTGAGTAACATTTTCCAGCAAAACCTTAACATCTTTTATTCAATGCCATAAAAAAGCTTTGCTTCCTAGCTCCAATCTCAGTTCACATTACTAAATTAATTGACCTGTTCTAATTTGTATGTGAATCCCAAGAGACACATCTCTTGTCTCTGTACTAGTTTAAAATGCAACTGAAAGCAGAATACAAGCAAACACATTGTAAAAACTATGAGCAACAAAACACGTACAGTCTCAGGCACAAGAACGGCAGCAGCAGTTGTAAAAACCAAAATATTTTATTAGAATAAAACTGTGGATGAGCGCTTTCGCGTATTACTACGCTTCCTCAGATCAAAGACTAGGGAACAAACCATCTTACTTAAACACATTCCAATTATTCAATTAATTCAAATTCTCCAATGGCGAATAGCCAAAAGGTAGGGTGGATCATCAATTGATTAATTGAAACACATCTTAGAGTTCTCCTTTTAAAAACTATACTACAATATACAAAATAGAAGAAGGCAGCAAAAGAATACAAATTGCAAGAAAGAAAAACAAACTAACCATTCCATCATAGCAATCTATGGCTGAGTCTAAGAATGTTTGCTATTAAACCACTGAAAAGTTGTATTTTGCCTATTAAATAGAAGGCCTGCTTCTCAGCTCCACATTCAGCTTTCAGGTAATTAACCCTAAATTGCCTGTTCTAATGTCTGTCAGACTCACAAGAGAATACATGCAAATGAAAGCAGAATAAAGTTGAATACAGTGTAAAGAAAATGCTAAGCAATATACAAAAGAGAAGAATCAAATGAAGCATTGCAAATTACAAGCAAGTGTAAACAAAATAACTTTTCCCTCACACCAGTCCATCTCAGAGTCTGAGTGAGTTAGTCCAGAAAAGCCTATTTTTATATATATTTTTAAATTTTAAAAAGATTTACTTCCTAGATCTACCTTCAGCTAATGGACAAACTACCTACACTGACCTGTTCTAATCTGAATCATAAGAGATAAATTCATAGACTACTGGCTGGTTTAAATATGCAAATTAAAGTAGAATACAAATAAAACACATTCAAAAGAAAATATACCAAAATATAGAAAACAAAAAGAAGACAATGAAGCAATGCAAGTTACAGGGAAAGGAGAGCAAAAAAAAAAAAAAAAACCACCCCCCTCCAAAAAAAAAAAAACTAAGCTGTCCCACGCAGTCTATGGCAGACTCTGGATGAGATTTTCTATGCTTTAAAATGTCTGACCTCCTAGATCCACCTTCAATTCATAGGTACTTACCCTGTTCTAATTTCTGTGTGAGTCACAAGAGATGCATTTATGGTCTTTTGACAGGTTTAGATATGCAAATTAAAGTAGAATACAAGTAAAACATATTACAATGAAAATATACACAGTGTACAAAACAAAACTAGACAATGAAGCAGTAAAATTACAAAGATTGTAAAAAAAAAAAACTAAACTTTTCCCTCACAGCGGTCTATGACAGATTCTGGAAGGACCTTTTCCAGTAAAGCCTCAAAATGTTTTATTCACACCTTAAATACCATGGTTAGTTCCTAGCTTTAGCCACTGTTCACATCCCATGCACATAAGACTAATGAGTGGAGAACAATTACTTATTTTCTGCCTTTACCAGTAAATTAAATTATTATAATAAATTCATCTATTTAGTGCTTTAGTGGATGCCAGTATTTAAGCTTTCTTCTGTTCACTTGTATCTTCTATACTAGATATGCAGTTAAAATTCCCTGATAAAATTAAACTACCCCTCCAATAACTTTGTAGTGAAGTTAAGTGATCTTTAACCACTCTTGCACTTATTCCAGGATCCAGTAAAAATTAGCTACTGTATAGAGTTTCCCATTATATTTAATTATTACAAATGTGTATTTTTCTTTAGGATCATTAATGGATTCCTTGACCGAAGGCATTACACTGGATTTTCTCCAAAATATAGCAGTTCCTCTCCTCTTTTTGTTAAAGAAGCAGATGATAACATTTCATAAACTAAGCTATTTAAATAATGTATACCTTTATCTATCAGGTGAGTCTCTTGCAAGAATATAATGTCCCATCTATTTAATTTTAGATATCTCATTAATGATTTCCTTTTGTTGCCATTATTTAGTCAATTTACATTAATAGATAACCCCCGGGATTCATGAACCTTGCGCCAGGCGCCAGCATAGCGTCGGCGTTATAACGCCAAATATGGCTGCTTAGCGATTCAGGTATGAATGAATTCCACGTGCACTACCGGCGTGCGCCGGACCGTCTCCGCCCCCGGCGTAGGTATGCAAAACACACTATGTGCGGTATTGCACCATGCAAATGAGGGCAAATAGCGATCCACGAAGTGGCGCAGGCGTAAGAGACGGCAATGTAAACCAAAAAAAATGGTTTACATTTACCCAAACATACCAGAGGAGTAACGGAAGGCTGTCAAAGTCAGGTATCATATAGGTGCAATATGCCAATGTGGAAAGGCACCGAGAATGTCCAAAGAAAATATGCACAAAATGTAAAAATTGACATAAATGGCACGTATTTAGAAAGAACAGCAGACCCCGGGATATGTGCACAGAAGTTGCAAAGCAATGAAATAATATGACAATGTCCTAAAAGAGCAGTAGAACACAAATCAGCTGCACAGCCACCACACACCATAGTATGTATGTAAAGCTGCAACCCCAGCGCAATGGTTGTCAAGGGTGGTGGCAGTGTCCGCCCCGTAACCATGTATTAGTAGTCAATTCCATGCAAATGAGGCAGATAATAGTGAATCGCAAAACGGCACGTGTAAGGATGGAGCAAACGGCGAGCGGTACTACACCGAGGAGTGGTATACCACGGATACACATGTCAACCACAGAGGGTGTGCCACTGTAGGAGGAAGGATATTGGAGGTCAGCAAATCTGGGCTGTACAATGCACATCACAGCATCAGGACTGGCGTGTTAGGAAATAGATGCTGAGAGTACAGAATGCGGCATACAAATGCATGTGCACGAGGATGACTACATTCCCTAAACCAGTCATGTGGCGGCCTCACCGTCAACAACCACGGATATAGGAAGGTAACGCGGAGAATACGAGGAAAATGCGGAGCAGTGTAAATGGATCCGTAATGAGCAATTAACACCAATCAATGCAGGAAGGGCAGCGCCCGGCAGCTGATAACTCTGCATGCAGACTCCTGCATAACGGAAAAGGGGAGGCATATGAGTGCAAAGATAGTAGGGGATGTAGTAGAAATGCAAAGAGCAAAGAACCGAAATAGCACAGCCAAGTACAGAGGTAGCATAACTGCGGCTGCAGATAAAATGCATCATATGCCATGTGCCTGCAGGATGCAGTAATGTAAGATGCCAGGCGAAGGCAATGCAGGCAACTGTAATGTAACACTACAGGCAGTACCGTTGCAGTTGCAAAGCGTAAAAACCACGGAAATAATCCGTGGATCTGGCCGCCGACACACCCAATGACATCACCGGTATACAGCACAACAGTATTAAATGTGAATGCACACAACACACAGGCGATTTCCCAAACGCCAGACCGTGGGTGTAAACAGGCGGGAACTTTTAATATGTATATGCTGGGTGCCGCGCGACCGTGATGCATAGGTGGTATGTGGCAGAGACAGACGGAGTTGCGGAGGGTGGGGCCGGCAACTACCGTACGCCTCACAGGAGAAGGACAGTGTTCACTCCAACGGTGACCTACCAGGGGCTGAGAGACCTGGAGATAGTAGAGCACTACAGGGTGGACAGGGACACGTTACAGCAAATAGTGGAGCTGTGCCGCCGCTGAGAACAAGAGACAACAGAGGGGAGCCCATCCCAGTGGACACAAAGGTATGTGTGAGCTTGCGAATACTGGCTACAGGTACCTTTCAAAGGCCCACCAGGGACATAATGGGCATCTCACAGGCATCAGCATCCAGGGTACTACACCAGTTCCTGGATGCCATGTTACCACATGCCCATGAGCACATACATTTCCCCACATCTCAGGAGGAGTTGGCTAGCAATATGCGCTGCTGCGTGTGGCACAATACCGAGGTCCTGGGTGCGATAGACTATGTACGCACATAGAAGTTAAGTCACCACCCGGGGAGCAGGGTAGACGCTACATAAACCGCAAGGGATACCCCTCCATCAATTGCCAGGTCGTGTGCAATGCGCAGGGCATTATTATGGATGTGTGTGCTGGCAGCCCTGGAAGCTACCACGACTCCCATATCTGGCATGCCTCACAGCTGTATCAGGTATTCGCCAGGGGACATCACACAAGGTCACCTTGTGGGGATGCTGGCTACGCACTGGAGCCGTGGTTGATGACACCCATCAGAAATGCACAGCACATGCAAGAACGCCATAATGAGGCACACGCACAAGCGAGAATAATCATAGGCGTGTGTTGGGATGTTGAAATCACGGTTCCGGTGCTTGGATACATCCGGTGGAGCCTTGCAGTACTCTCCAGGCGCAAGTGCCCACATATTCATAGTATGTTGTATGCTACACAATATGATTCTGCGGAAACAGCTGCTGCAGGGACATAATGCCGAGGGCCACCAAGCCCGCCACAACTGCCAGGGCAAGCACAGGCACAGGGCGTTCAGCGCCATGGACACACTGAGCCAGCCCCAGTAGGTAGACAGAGGCGCACCCAATATGCCTACGCCCTGGCAAAGAGGGAACATAGCACATACTTTGACAGTGTAGGCCCCATGGACTGACACCCTGACCTGCACACACAGTAAAATGGACGCCACACAAACATGTCCGCCCGTAATGTGTACCGTGTAATGCGGACGTATGTGTGACTCAACAAAGGCACCGCCCAAACACTGCACACCCAATAGCCAGCAGAGCATGGAACGCCAACACCTCAACGCCGACGGTTCTACAGCACACGGCGTAGCGTATGATGCCACTATTATCGCAAGCCGAATCGACCACATATGTACTCATGTGCATACACAGATACGGAAATACATATCAGTACACATGTAGAAATATATGTATGCATACACAGATATAAAGTACAACAGGGTAATATGGAACCCAGGGATGCAAGTTCACAGATAAGTAAGGCGAAATCACCACATAGTAAACATAGTGACCGACAACCCGATCATCCTGAGGGTGGGTGGGCAGGTAATGCGCCAGCCATGGAAATGTTAACCTGCATCAATACATATCCGCGTGTCGGGATGGTCACCAGTCCACGGTACAGTAGCGGGATATGTGTAGGGTTACCACCTGTCCCACGTTGAGAGGACAGTCCCCTTTGGGCAGTTGTGTCCTGCAAAACATTGACAAAATGGCAAATGTCCTGAGATTGTAGGACAAAACTATTTCCCATAATTTCTTTATTAGTTGCATAAAACAGTTATTTTGTAGAAGAAACATCTAAATATGATAATAAACAGAATAAGCAACTGTAATGCTACAGGTTTGTATTCTGTCAAAAAGTGAATTGCTGTCCTTTGTACTGGCCGTGGGTATGTGTTTGCATGCAAAATCTGACGTTTCTACCAAAAATGTCCCACTTTGGGCATTTGAAAAGGTGGCAACCCTAGATATGTGCGTGTCATATCCATAGGATATGAGTCTTGGGAGATACACGCCGCCACCGGGCGACGCGCCAACGTAGGTATTGTGTTCAACCATCGCGCGGCGGAAAGCATACCAGTGAAGTGTAATGACATTATGAGGAACGTACTCATTTGGGGTGTAAAACAGTTCATGTTCCTCGCAGTTCCTCCAAGTTCCACATTGAAAATGTCTGTCAAACATCCATTGTTAGGAATGTATATAAATGACATCCTGGTAAATAGAATGTACTCATAGTAAGTCAGTAAAGGTTCTTCACTGTAAGTAAATCAGCATATTATAATCAACCTATGACCTACTTAGCTGAAGTTGTCACTATGCCATTACTATGTGTTCCACATTATGCCCATTTGTTTCACATTACTACTGTGTGTGTTCCTCACTCTGGAAATAGAAGGTTGACAGCCATGGCGGCAATATGTGTATGTGTGAGGTGAGGTTGTCGTGTGTTCCGCTGTGTGTGTGTAATGTGTGTGCCAGTGTAAACTGTGTATGTAGATGACATGTCACAGGCGGAGTGTAATAACAGGCATAGGCATACAGTACAGGAACCATAGGCGTATGTACAGCAGTACCCACAAAGTAGTACTGACATCTCCTCAGTGGCTATGCACGTGGCGACGTAAAAGCGATGCAAAGCGGAAATGTCCCCAAAAAGTGTACCACAGGGCCATAGCCAACAGGAGATGCAAAGGACGCATGTACAAACCATGACCGTAGGTATGGCGGCCATAAGGTAGACTCCACACGGTCCGTCGGCAACGTTACACAGCATCAGGCATGTACGCGAAAATCTGAATGTGCTATCCTGGCACCGATCGTGAACACTTACGGTCCGTAAATACCGTGGTGTGTAAGCAAGCGGCACACGAATAGGAGGCTACGGTAGCATACAGGCCGCCCCAAGTATAGGACCACATTCACCGTAACTATCAGCGACAAAATGCCAATGGATAGTAGGCACGGACGAACATCCGCAGATATATAACCGATGTGAAGGAGGAATACGTGCAGGAAGCACACATGCAGGCGATACCGACAGCAGCCGACATCAACAAAACAAACATTCCCAGAACAACAGACAGGTAACCCGCAGCTCCCCAAGCAGGGATGGAGCACACAGACAAGCATATCTGGTATGTATAAAAGCCAGACTCACACCTGCACTGTCACCCACATCCTAGATATACCCCATTGCACATATCAAAGGGATAACAGCTAAAACCGTAGCAAACACATACAGGCAGTGAATGACAGCGGCATACCCACAACAAGCTCCTGGGAAACACTAGCAGCGGCTGCATCCTTGCATCCGCTATGTACAGGAAAATAACAGTTATGTAACACATCTGAATGCACAACGCCATCGACAGATGCCGCCAGGACACGGGGACCCACATGTCGAACACAATACCCTACTCAACACACACAATCCCAGGGTAAAACCACAGGAAAATGTGCCCGACACCACACATAGCGGATGCAGTCACACAAACATGATACAATACATACCATCCTCAAAGGTATTGCAAATAACCAACGGCCACACGAGGAAAGAACCATGGGCTAGTGCCGACGCCAGAACGAATGAAAGGAAGGGGATCACCGCTGATATGCGCATAAGTACACACCGAGGAACAGCTATTGGCCTGATTAACACACACATGCCTCAGGTGACGCAGAATATAAGGAAGACTCCTGGATATTCAAACCGTATGTTCATACCGAACTAACACGAATAGAGAAGGAGAAACAAGGGAATAGAGACGAACTCAGAACAGAACAAAGGCCGGAAAGGTATGTCGAACCCACGACATGTACTGGTGTGTAGCATAATGCGATGACGAATCTGTACAGTATGTGAGCGGTGTGTGTAGGTAAAGATACCTGTCCATCAGGCAGAGAGAGGTTGGATATGTAATGCTAAAGCGGCGCAGCATACCAGCGACTGTGGACAACGTGTGCACAGCAGTGGGACAACATGTACACACCGGGATAACCCCAGGTTCGGCTTGCCACCTTTTCAAATGGCCAAAGTGGGAAATCTTGGGACACACATCAGATGTTACAGGTGGACACATACCCATGGTCAGTACAAAGGTTAGAACTCTACTCTTTTGCATAAAGAAAAGTGTAGTCTTGTAGCAGTTAAGTTGCTTATTGTGTGTCTTGTAACATTTAGGAATGTACATACATAAATAAGTATGTTATGCAACTCTTACATAAGAATGGGATATAGTGATGTCCTACAATCTCAGGACATTTGCCATTTGTAATATATTTTGTCAGGACACAACTGCCCAAGGAGGGACTGTCCCTTGCAAAGTGGCACAGGTGGTAACCCTACCCCAGGTCTGCCATAGGGTTTGCAAACACAGAACAATGCCACCACCCACGCTGATGCTGGCAGTGGATATCCAACAATGAAGTGCCACAGCAGGGGATAGGACATGTATGTATAGTGTCACAGCACACATGTGCATGGGCATATACCATCGATGTCATACGGAATGTGCGCGATGACGCATTATCCCACGCAGTAGGGCGACTATGTCAATTTTCTCTAATCCAAATCTGCCTTGATGGTTATGTTCACAAATCTTAGACACTATCAGTGGCATAGCATGCGTGATGGAGCCGATGGCCTAATGTTATGTACATACACAAGATATGTATGGCCTGCACATATGAGACAATGTAGAAGCAGAATAGGTACACGAAATGGAGGGAACAGCAAGTGACCATGTCCAAGCGTTCCATAGCAGGTGCAATGTGTGCCACAATGATGTCCAGCAGGGCCGTGTGTAAACACATGTGCAATGTACACAGTACTGACACCCCCCCCATGGTAGTGTCCACTGAGCGGTAGAACTGGATGTCAACTGTCATGTCTATATAGTGCGTCCGCTGTGGTGGTACCATGGGTCTGTGTCACCCTACCAGCAAGGAAGCTATCACATGACTAGTGACACAGTGTGCCCTGTGGGATGTGCACAGGACCTATGTCCCACAGCATGGTGTGTGTCCAGTCTGTGGATGTCACACAGGCGCCGGGCTGAGCAATGTGGCATGTGTGCACACATGCAGGACTCCTCCCACCCTGCCCACTGCAAGCGCCATGTAGGAGTACTACATGCATCAGTACTGTGGAGAACATGGCCCATGGCAGAGTAGATTACACTCCTGTGTTAGTGGCATGCAGGTGAGCACAGATGTGTTACATGACTGTCATTTGCATATGTAAACTGTCTGAGCCGGGTAGAGAGCACAGCATGACTATACTGAGACATGTAACGTTGTATCCATTGTGTAAGGTACACCACATGTGTTATTGTAACACGGCCTGCGTGTACATGTGTGTATGGCACAGGTACAAGGGCACCCAAGGTATCAGCTAGACATACGGTCCAGAAATGCATGGTCCTGCACATGTGTACCCACGCCATGGTGTAATATGGCAACCACAGCACCATGTGGGCCATGTGTGTGTACATCAACCATGTACAATGTGATATGCCTGTATAGGGACAGTATCCATGTGATACACACCACATGACTGTCAGTATGCAAAGGTGATGTGTATGCACTATGTGTGATGTAACTGATGCAATCATATCTACATGATATATCTGCCACACTGACACCTGTATGGGTGTCAGCAACATGAGTAGGATGAGCTAGAATGCTGCCAGGTATGTAGAAGTGGTATATGTAGGCATGTACAGTACTGTGTGACAGCAGGTAGTGTACGTATGCAAATACTGAGCATGAGGGGCCACATGTCTGAGGAACGTGCAATGCCATCCGTCCCTGACTTGTTGTAGTTAGCATGATATGCCTGCACCACTGTGTGAACTGGACAGAAGGCACATGGCGTAACATGCCCATACAGGAGTGCGATGTGATGCTGGATGTGTACACTGGCAATAGCATAAAGTGGAATGGTGCTGAAGGGCAAAGAGCGGATCATGTCTGATGTGATACCCTCTGTACCACCCCAACCACCCATGCAATAATATGACAGGTGGCCAGCATGGGATGTGGTGTGCTGTGGTGCACAGAAGCCCAACAAGGGTGCCAGGAAAGGCATGCAGGTAGTCAATGAGTGTGTGAAGCATGTATGTCAAGATGTGGCCCAGTGCCATACTGAATGGCCCAGTCATGGGTGTAGAGATGCAGCCCCATACGTGCAATGCAGTACCATCCATGTGTAGTGTGATAGATGTGGTAGTGTGGTGGTCAGGGTGCACAACGTACATGAATGGGCTAGCAGTCACTGTCGTGTGCTGCTGCAGAGACATGTAACAGCCAGGTTGGCGGATACAACAACTACGCGGTTGAGGTGACATTGGGACTGTGTTCCCAGACATAACATGTGCATG
Organism: Protopterus annectens; assembly: GCF_019279795.1. Lineage (NCBI taxonomy): Eukaryota > Metazoa > Chordata > Ceratodontiformes > Protopteridae > Protopterus > Protopterus annectens. The sequence goes on from NC_056745.1 coordinate 571,847,495, forward strand.
GCAGTACTATGTATGTGTCCACAGGGTTAATACAATGTCCAGCCAAGGATTGGAACCCTGTAGTGAGTGAGAGTGTGTATTGTTGGTAGGTACCCCATTGGCAGGCACGATGCCAGCAACATCTGTGTCGTCAATGCCTGCATGACCGTGGTATGCTGCATTGAATGTGGATGTAGTCAAACAGCAGAGACATACCACCACACTGCGTGAGGGCCCACACTGCAATGTCTGGCAGTCATGTGTAGGTAGCTAGCTGTGGAGTATGTCATGCACCAGCAGGACACACCATGACTGCCAAGTGACACACAACACACAGGTGAACATAACTACCGTGCAACAGCCTGCACATGTGCCCATACAGCACGTGTGCATGGAACAGGAATACCACTGTGGCGTCTGTGCAAGGCCAGTACCACCATGTCTCAGTGTGGAATAGCATGGTCCCTACCAGTGTGTAAATGTAGCAGAAGTGCACTGTGATCACTGTTGGCATAGGCACGTAGACTGTCCATCGTGACGGGTGCCATGCCATCAACTACCTCTGTCAGTGGATGTCAGTAATACCGGCTGTAGTCTGTATGTACCATACATGCTGCTATGGCTATTGTGTGTTTAGGGTGTGGCTAGCAGGGATGGTAAACGCGGATGTTCAGCAAACAGAGGGGAGGTGTGCCTAGCACACAGACACATGGAGGTTTGGTGCATGCTGAGGGTAGTGTAGGTATGGTATGTGTCGTGTAATGTGTCACCCAGCTATGCATACTGCATGGCCAAGCATGTGTGGGTACATGGGAGTCCATACTAGGGAAGGGCGTGTTGCTGGCAATACACAGCAGTAGCAACTGTCCTAGGTGCAATGTACAGTATGCCAACCCGACTGGCATGTAACCTGTGGTGTACAGTGTATTCACTGTTGTGTGTCACAATGTCACGTGCGACCCACGAACATGGGTATCTGAACATGGACTACCTATGATGCAATGTGTCATGGGAAAATACAGTATGTGTGCAAATCACGATGTGGTGTGGGAACCACCCACCCGTGTGTGTTGCAGTCCAGGTATGTGCCTGGGAGGTATGATCTGTGTACAATCTGGACTGGCAGGTGTGCCGTGTAGGGCATGGAGGCAGGTCCCAGGCACTGCAGATAAATGACATGTGTGCTGTACTGTGTGTGCAGTGCTAGTGTACAGCACAGTGGAGGGTGTAAGCATTGTCACACATCACTGCATGCTGTGCCTACCTGTGACAGCCCTGCGGAGACAGACATGTGACACCACTGCACAGACAGCATAGCATGTGAAGATGTACATGTGGGCTGCACACCTTAGGCAGATGTCCACCGTCATGTGTGCCACGGTAGTGTGGTTGAACACGACTATCAGACTGGACAAACAGCACATGCCTGCATAACAACAGTATGACCATAGTCAACAGTCCCAGTGACAGAGTAGGCCAATGTAGACTATCCCTGCATGCAGACCACTGGCTACTGGACACCTGGCTAGACACACACCTGGACGGTTAATTCACCATTGAGCCATCACATGTCCAAGTCCATGTGGGCGTAATGTCATCACAGGGTGGTCACAATAGCAGGTGCCAAGCCAGACACGGAGTACCAGGTGATGTGTCATGTGTGCATATGTCGTCTGGCACAGCCCGTTCACATGTCTGCAACATACTGGTGCCACGATGTATACTGTTACATGATGAATGGAACTGCACTGTCACCCACTACAGGGCCATCTGACACAGGTGTGGTGCGACTGGTGTAACCCATGTTTGCACAGGATACACACTGCTGTTGTAGGCAGCCATGCTGGTGGCCACCAGTGATATATGCAGTGGTCATACAGACATACCGTACACAGTGTTCATGCAGGAATGTCAATTGTCATGGACGATGTGCTGCTATGTGAATGTGGTTTGGAGATGTCACACATCCAGAAGACACCATCTTGTTTGTTGTGAATGTCACACACCGGGGCACACAGCCACAGCAGTCAGAACCCAGTCCTGACACATGTATCCACCATGTGACATACCGTGCACATGACAACACCCTCCCACTGTCATCTAAGCTGGCTACATGATGGCTGGAATGTGCTGTAGAAATGTACAATGCTGGTAGCCCAATGAAGTACCTGGAATCAGACACAGTACACTATGTCAGCCATGTAAACCATGCACAACAATGACCGCCCAACAGACACAAACAATGCATTGACACATGGAACATGTGCTCATGACAACCCCCACTGAGGTATGTTGCACATATTGATGTACAATTGTCATCTATGGCCATAGCATGGATGCAGACACACATACTCCACAGGTAGTACCATGTGATGTAGGTGGGGGCATTGCTTGTGTATATGTCACAGTAGATGTACACAGACATGTCCTGCATAGCCGTCATGTAGGGGTAGTAGCTGTGGTATGTCACTACTGGACATGCCCATACAAATTACCATGTCCCACAGGAGATGTGTTAGGTGTGTACCACATGTGACGCGTGCTGACAACAATCTGATGTGTATGGCTGCGGTGTACCTGTGTGACAATGTCTGTGATGGGTGCAAAGGCACATAGTATCGTATTGCATGCACACAAGCCCCACATAGGTGCATAGCCTGAACATACAGTACAAGGAGTGTGTGGGATGATAGCAACCCACAGGTGGAGATGGGCACGGACGGCAGCCCACAACCACATGTGTGTGTACGGTGTTCACGTCCACGACACATGAGCATCTGAGAGGCTAAGCGTCACAACTGTACAGGGTCGCATGCATATATGTTCAGCAACATCCCTGTATGTCCCACCACTGGCCCGTGGACCGATGGACACCAACCAAATGTGCAGATATGAGATGTGCACAGCACATCACAGATGCCTACCATAGAACAGGCCTACCATGTAGACATGTGCACAGTAGGTCTGCGCCACCTGCAGTCAAACACGTTAGGTGCCAAACCACACCAATAGTCCAGGCAATGACACAGATGGACGTGCATGCCTCTGTGTATGTATGTCTGTGAATGGCTCCAGCATAGCAATATAGCTGTGTCACCGTTGTGAACAACAATATGAATGGGTTGTATGTGTGAGGGGTGCATCATATGTGTATGGTCAGATCGACGATACCATCAGTGGGCCTGCTATGTGAACATCCCTGTCCCCATACATGGATACCTCTGCTGAGGCCAACACCACATTCACACAGGGAGGGATGGCGGTGTGTAGTGCAGCAGCAGACATGTGGGTGGCAGCCAATGGATGTACACATATGTGTTACCCACATCAGTTCAGGCAGCCATCCATGTGCATGGGATAGCGGTGTGTGTACACATACAGCACTGTGTTGATCAACATCCCAGCACATAGCACCTGCCAGGGCTACAGTGTATGTATGGATGTGTGATACCTGCATGCACCAGACACACCCTCAACAAGCAGCGTACAGCATACCGCTGGAGGACAGTGTCCACACCATGGTGATAAACATGTTGAATGTCCATATTCACACAGCTATGACATATGCAATGGACAGCCACCCTGCCAATACCGTCAGCCCCGGGTGGGTCACACCCAGTGCCATGTATGTGGCATACCCTGCCATATCATGCAGAGCTGACCAGCAAGGCTGCATGAGCTATCACAGTCCCACATGGTGCAATGGACAAAAGGCACTCTCACTATCAACCATACACAGTAGTAATGTGGCGATGCACCCTGTCATGTTACAGGTGCTGTGTGACGCTCTGCACAATGTGTGTGTGTACATGCTATGCATGGCCTTTCCTGCTAATGTGTCATGGTTACACATTGCTCCATGTCTATCACATACGTAACACAGGTGAGCTGTGGCTAGTTGTCGAGCACTGGTAGAGTGCTGTGTGGAAGTACATGGGACAACACATGCATGTGCAGGTGTCCATGTGTATGTGTACAGTGCCGCTGCTGACGCTCACAATGGACACAGACGTGATGTGTACTGACATATACACAGCGCCCAGGTGAACAGTAGCACAGACGCCACATGGGGACTTATGCCAACTGATATGGACATAGGTGCAGCCAGGTACACATGTCCATGGCAGGCTAACATCTACATGGTGCATGCACAGTGTGATGGGGTGGCACACAGATATGATGTGACACCCAGTGCTCAATGGTGTGAAGCCACAACATCGGCTGTGTCACCGCCACGATGCCCTTCACAGATCACTGTGCAGATGTCGCACATGTCATAGCAATGTATTTCCAACAGTATGCCAGCACAGCAGTGTGAATGTGACCTGCCACGATCATTATGTCTTCCACATAATGCCACGTGTCCGGCTTCCAACATTTAGCCGACAGGAGGAGGAGGTCATCATACCATACCTCCAGAGTAACTACAACGCCCTGTTTAGCCATGTGCCACAGCAGGCACAGGAACGGCAGGAGATGTGGGAGGAGATGTGCAGGAGGGTGAACAGCGTGGGCGGAAACAACCGCAGCTACCAACAAATCCGCAGGCACTGCACAGACCTGATCCGCATGCAAGACAGCGTGCGCTGCAATCGCCAGGCAACAACGTGGGACAGGTGGTGGGCCACCAACACAGCCCCCACTCACAGCTACGGAGGAGCTCCTGGCCAGTCTGGGGACACCCACGAACAAAACGCAGAACCACTTGCGGCCATCGTGGAGGTGGGTGTCGCCCGAGCTATGAGCCTGGAGCCGCATGGTAAGTCAGTGTTGCATGTTTGTATGATAGGCGATGTGGGTGTCATAGTACAACACATGATATAGCAATACATGCCAGGTATATGGCCACACAAGATGCAAACCATTGTATGCTATGTTGTGTTAGCAGACATGTGCATAGCACATGCTACCACACACATGCATGATGTGACATGCACAGTGCTGACCGTGGAGATAGTAATGGCTAATGTGTATACCTTGTGTAATGCCTTTACAGGTACGCCTGGCGGTCGCAAGGACAAGGGTCTGTTGCAGGTAAGTCTGTTGCTAGTCAAACGCATGTTCTGCTGTATTGATATTCCCCATGTGTCTAGGCATGACATGCTCACCTGTGTGTGCCCCCGTCACGGTATACAGCTCGCACCACCCGACATACACACCACCCATGTACAGTAGATACACCATTAGTAGAGTGGTATGACACCACACAACCTATTGGTGTGTTACGTGCATTCAGCTATGCATACAATGGTGTAGGTGTTACACAATGGCTGCATGTGTAGTATGCATTGGTATGCCAGTGCAGTATGCACACAGTACCACATAGTGAGCTGTGATCTGGCCAGAGCACAGGTGTTACCAATGTGACCCATGCCCTGCATCGGTGCACACGCCAGACATGGCGCATGCCATGTCCCATGCACGTGGATGTCTGGCTGCAGCATTGTCACACCATGATATGACCTATGCACAACATAGCAGACATCCACACTGTCAGCATATCCGTAGAGAATGTGACACGCCACACTAGTATGGGTGTATGTCACATGGGCCACCACAGGGCCGTGTGCACGATGTCTACCACACACAATTGTCAATGACTCAGACAGACAAGGCCATGGTTGATACCTACAGGCATGTTGCCACACAGCACATCCACAGTGGGTACTCACCGTTGCACCCTGTACACACATAGTGGGTTCATCACTGTAGTGGACCCCCTGGACATCTGATGTAGTACACCAGTGACATGGAATGCCTCTCCACAGCTACTACAGGTGCCTCCAATGTCCACTATATACGTGCTGCTGAGCAGCTGAACTGACTTACAGACATGGCAATGTAATGCGCCCAGGTCACGCATCGCACAGACACATAGCTGTGTCCTGCTACTGTGCAGTGGCACAGAGCCCGCACTACACACCGCACAGCTATGCACACAGCTCACAGCAAACGTACCTGCACAGACATCACTGTTACACATACATTGTATCTGTACACTGTACACATAACACTGCACCGTGACAGCCATTGTGATGTGGTGCATGCGGTGGGACACCATCTTCACATGTCCACATGATACCGCACATGTTTGCGTGTACATTACATAGTGTCGGCAGCCATGTGTACTCTCAACTCGCCCGCGGCCACACGGTGTATCACGCTGATGCATGCAAACTACCATGAATGTGTGTACTGCATGCCTACTAAATGACACCTGCCTGTTGTACTGTCCCCACCAGGGCAGTGTACATACTGCCACTATGAATGTCTGGTCTGCATTCACTGGTCTGTGTTGTGTGAATGCTGCATGCCACCTGCATTATCACATGCATGGTGTGTGTGTGTGTGTGTGTGTGTGTGTGTGTGTGTGTGTGTGTGTGTGTGTGTGTATTGTAACCGATGGTATGTCTTTGTATTGACAGGTGCTGTAGGTGCTACCCTCCTGCGGTCAATCTGATGCTAGTGTCCCCACAGATAGTAGTGGTGATGACCATGTGCATGAGGCACAGGCAGGGTCGTCACAGGCAGAGTCTGTGCCACTGGAGAACATCACACATACGTCCCTTTCATCCCCACACACGGTTCAGATGCCGACACATACCCCAACACCGTTGCCCATAGATGACGGTCAGACAGCGCCTGTTGTCCCCGAGCAGGAATGTGTGGTGGCTGCAGAAGGTGTGGGTACACACGATGTTGCCAGTGTAAGGACTGGTGCAGTGCCACGCAGGCATGTGGCAGGTGCTGCTCGTAGGGGAGCACCGCTAGACATACACCTGCCGTACAGGGTGCAGCAGCTGGTATAACCAGACGCATGTTCCAGACTGTAATGGCGGCGCAGGCACGTGCCAACGGCAGAACCAGGAAGGGCAGAGGCTGCACAGGTCCGCAATCCGTACCCTAAATGACAACATCCAGGCATTGGTGAATGCACAACAGCATCTTGCCGATGTTCTGGATAGGAGATTGGGTGACATGGCTGGTCTCCTCGACCGAGGCTTGGCCATCCTTGAGCGTGCGCAGTCCGTGCAGGAACACCAGGTAGGGGTGAGGCATAGGGCACGTGGGCGTGTGCCAGCAACACCACCTGCTGCAGGTCAGCGTGTGCGTGCCACCTCCCATGCCCACCCAGACAGTGCTGGTAGCAGTAGCACTGCAGCTGCTACTACACCATCCACACCAGGACAGAGCAGGCCACGTGGACGTGGCCCTGGACGGCCCCGTCGTGGGCACGTTTCCAGCGGACATGTGACATCGGAGAGTGGACAGTCCGCACCTCCACCCGGTCGTGCCTGCGACCCCAGGCAGGCGCGGGTCACGTCGCCGCCGGCAGACACAGTGAGCCGTAACACCTGCACTGTACAGTCAGGGGCTGCCAAGCATACCCCGTGTAGGCATCACAGATGACTGAACTGTGTACACACACACCCACACACAGCAGACACAACTGTAGGGCTCCACCACACCCACATGCAATCTACATAGTCATGCCCACTCAATGAACTGGCCCTTACACACACACATGATGTCATCCATTGGTACAGCCCATGCCTGTGGCACACATATCACCCTGTGCATATGATGAAGTCTCTGCCGATAACTGTGAGCCACACCATCAATGCACGGTTAAGCTAACATATTCTGATGCACAGAGTGGACACGATAGTGAGAGGTGTATGTGATACCTGTGTCCGCATAGTACGTGATGTGTATGTTGTGGTGTGTGTGTATGGCTGGTGACAGGTGTGTATGTGATGTGGGTTGTGCACGGACATCATGCAGCAGACATACCATGCAGGACAGGTGCAGCATTCATTGATATGTGTACACAGTATGTGTGGTGGTTACATGTGTAGCACCATGTCGGTGCAGTTAACCCGCATGATACTGATGGTGTACTTGCACGTGCCTACTGGGAGCACTGTAATTAGTTCCCCACGTGTAGTCGTGGGGTACCCACAGGCATGTCTGGCAACATCAGCATAGCACAGTTACCCGCATCCAGCATGGACCCCTACATAGGTACATAGGCACACATGAACGTAACAGGATATGTGCCCTACGACATGTGTGGACCTAGCATGACTGTGTGTGGCGCCTAACACCCCTCAGGATGGGGATGCCATATCCATCAGTCCCCAGTCCCTGGTCTAGCAGTGACACACAGAGGTTGCCTGGCGATAACTATCATCACACATCCACATGTCATTAGCAGTCCTGGACAAAGGCAGTCAGGGCCTTTCCTTCACATGGCCTGGCACCTCCCCGTGTTGTAGGGGTGTCTGGCCGTTAACCCTGTTCCCCAGCACGCCCCACTCATCTTTGTGTTGAGGTGTCTGACAGTCGCTTCTGTGCCCGTGTTTGCATGGAGCCTGGAGGTGGAATGTGCCCATGTCACCCAGGTCAGACATGGCCGTGTATGTCAGGCACAGATCACCACGGAGCAGCTGTGCTGTGAAGATCCACAGCCGGTGTCCCCTTGGCCGTGCAGCTTGTGACACATGTCCTAGCACCGCCACCCCCGCCTTGTGGAACGCTTATGGTCCTTCCGAGTGCTGCAGGCGACAGGTTAGCTACAGGCCACATGTGCCATTGTACGCAGTCATTGCTCTGGTGTGTGATGTGTACAGGGGTACAATGAACACCCCTGATGTGGTTGCCATTCCATCCAGACCAGGAGGCCACAATGGAATGTCTTCACACCCACATTGCCATTGTGTGTGTTGACAGAGGTTGCCGACAGGTGTGGTAGCCATTTCCTGAACACGCCCACCATCTTTAATGGCGCATCACCCACATGTGACATTGGGACGAACATGTCCTTCACACTGGGTAGGGCTGCACCTTCTCTGGCATTTAGTAGCAGGCCATGGCTCTGGCACCAGTCATCCATGTCTATGACGCCCTAGGTGGATGTCCGTATAACATGGGGTGTTGGGTATGTTGGCCGGTGCGTAGCCATCTGCATACCTTGTCTGCTACTATCCTCCTATGATTGCATGCACATTGAAGGTCGGATGCCATATGGCAGGGGGCACAGGAGTGAGCCCTGTGGGCCTCCACTGGGTCCAGATATGAGTGTGACAAGGCACCTTGAGCACCAACCCTGTGTGGTGTGACCTCCAACCTGTCTGAGAAGCATCGGGTGACATATGTCCCCACATGTATGCTGGCGAGCCTTTCTATGGGTCCCATGTGTAGTGTGCTCTGAACGCCCCACCAGGTCATGGTACTGTGTGCAAACCCACGATCCCCATCAATGGCCTTGGTGACCACTCCAGACTGGACGAGCAGGTTCGGGAGGCAGGATCCGCCTTGACTATGTAGTTGTGGGTATGTTCCGCATTGGCTGTACACCGCTATCTGTAACCATGGCCACCTGTATGGACCTCCACACAGCTTTGCAGACAACACTTGTCAAGCGATAGGGTGTGGCTGTTGACAGTCCATAGGAGCACTACCCTGGCATAGTGGGACCACAGATGCCATATGGCATCCATTGGGGACATAGCCCATAGTAAGGCTAACATGACACAGTGGTCGCATGTGTGGGCCGAGGGCCTCAATGAGGATGGGTAGCACACAGCCAGGGACACCATCGGTGCCCATTGCTGACGTGTCAACCGCCATAGAGATATGGGATCACCCAGGCCATATGACATGTTTGGGAGGATACACTCTGGTGGGATGGATATGTTCCTGTTGGGGGATGTATGCATGGAACATGTCCTGTGGTTTGCAGACAATGTCTGTGGGTGCAGTGACTGTTGTACCATTCTGGACCATTTCCAGGCAAGTCTGTGTGCCCCCAACCATGTCCTTACCACAGTTAGGAAGGCCCTGTGGTTGTCTCATGTGCCCTCTGCAGTACCACTCCCACAAGCGGACCTGGATGATGGTATGTGGGGCCGTATGGTGACGCCGGTATGAATGGGTGATGGTTTCCTGGTACTGTCATTGCTCTGCCATGTAGTAGCTCCAACTGTTGATGTACAGGTAGTCAGTGGCTGCGGTCCACCACACCATGTGCCTACCTGTGGTGGACAAGGTCCTGATGTCATCATGTTTGCCTGTTGCAGACATGCATGTGGGTGGTCGGGAAGGCATTCGTTAGGCGCTTGCCGGTCTGGCCTCTGTTCAACACTGGCATGGAGGACTTGTAGGGTACCACACCGGTCGATGATGTGTGTGGTTTTCTGTGGAGAGGTCATCACTGAGGTCCCCATGCTGGTGTTGGTTACAGTGAGTGGATGACCAGTGGATCCACTATACGGTCTTGCATCACCATTGAGGGCTGTACATCCTGTGTGGGGCATATCCTCACCATGTGTGATGGGCAGAACTGTCAGACATCCCCTAGTATGTATGGTGCATGGCTGTTTAACAGTGGCCAGGTGTGTGAACACCTGGGACTGCTGGCGACTGTGTTGTGCCATGGGTAATGTTCCCAGGCTATGTATGGGTGGTTCATGTCACCCAATACGGTGCTGTTGTGAGAGCATGCCCACTCACCAGTGTCCTCAGGACATCTGTGAAGGTATCCTGTGTTTGGGAGGGTTGTCTGTAGCATGCAACAAACTGTAGGCCAGTCCTACACATGGTTAATTGCACCTAGATATTCCCCGCAGCAACGGCCACGTCTGTGGCATGGCCGGGTTGCTGTTGTGTGGCCGGACACACAGGACGGTCCGCATTCCGCCACCCATGCCGTCGCACCATGTGTATGCATGTCTGATCTGTGCCGACTCTAAGTGTCTGAGCATGCCCAGTAGGCAGCTGTGTAGATAGACACACAGCACAGTGCACACCGCGGCCGTCTGCAGTTATACCCGGTGCATGCCTGTATCCCCACGCAACGGCCACGTCTGTGGCATGGCCAGGTTTCTGTTGTGTGGCTGGACACACACGACGGTCCACATTCCGCCACCCATGCTGTCGCAACATGTGTATGCATGTCTGCCCTGTGCCGAGTCTAAGTGTCTGAGCATGCCCAGTATGCAGTGATGTACTGATCAGTAGTTACTTGTTATTCTCGACTGCAGCACTAACGTGTTAGTGTACGGCGACCTTGGGATGGTAACAGACTGCGTGACTGCGCACTCTGTCCGAACTCCCGATCGGGCGCATTGCCTCTGCAAATTATACCACTCACGAAGGGGTATGCCTTCTGACAGCGCTCTGCACAGTAAACTCGGTAGCTGCTCTGTAAATGCTTCATACTGTAGTGTGTTCATGTAGATAGGCGAGGTTCGCCCCCGCCCCTTCCGTGTGTGTGTGTGTGTGTGTGTCTGTGTGTGTGTGTGTTTCCAGCTGCCTCTGCGACTGATTATGCTTTTAGACGCCCGCAACACATGCCTCGGCTATTTCCAACTATTGTCTTATGGGTGACGCCAGCAGCCTACAAGTATGCCTGTGACAGCGCCTGTTTAGTAAACTCGGTAGCTGCTCTGTAAATGCTTCATACAGTAGTGTGTTCATGTAGATAGTCGAGGTTCGCCCCCGTCCCTTCCGTGTGTGTGTGTGTCTGTGTGTGTGTGTGTGTTTCCAGCTGCCTCTGCGACTGATTATGATTTTAGACGCCCGCAACACATGCCTTGGCTATTGCCAACTATTGTCTTATGGGTGACGCCAGCAGCCTACAAGTATGCCTGTGACAGCGCCTGTTTAGTAAACTCGGTAGCTGCTCTGTAAATGCTTCATACAGTAGTGTGTTCATGTAGATAGTCGAGGTTCGCCCCCGCCCCTTCCGTGTGAGTGTGTCTCTGTGTGTGTGTGTTTCCAGCTGCCTCTGCGACTGATTATGCTTTTAGACGCCCGCAACACATGCCTTGGCTATTGCCAACTATTGTCTTGCGGGTGACGCCAGCAGCCTACAAGTATGCCTGTGACAGCGCCTGTTTAGTAAACTCGGTAGCTGCTCTGTAAATGCTTCATACAGTAGTGTGTTCATGTAGATAGGCGAGGTTCGCCCCCGTCCCTTCCGTGTGTGTGTGTCTCTGTGTGTGTGTGTTTCCAGCTGCCTCTGCGACTGATTATGCTTTTAGACGCCCGCAACACATGCCTTGGCTATTGCCAACTATTGTCTTGCGGTGACGCCAGCAGCCTACAAGTATGCCTGTGACAGCGCCTGTTTAGTAAACTCGGTAGCTGCTCTGTAAATGCTTCATACAGTAGTGTGTTCATGTAGATAGGCGAGGTTCGCCCCCGTCCCTTCCGTGTGTGTGTGTCTCTGTGTGTGTGTGTTTCCAGCTGCCTCTGCGACTGATTATGCTTTTAGACGCCCGCAACACATGCCTTGGCTATTGCCAACTATTGTCTTGGGTGACGCCAGCAGCCTACAAGTATGCCTGTGACAGCGCCTGTTTAGTAAACTCGGTAGCTGCTCTGTAAATGCTTCATACAGTAGTGTGTTCATGTAGGTAGGGCGAGGTTCGTCCCCAGTCCCTTCCGTGTGTGTGTGTCTCTGTGTGTGTGTGTTTCCAGCTGCCTCTGCGACTGATTATGCTTTTAGACGCCCGCAACACATGCCTTGGCTATTTCCAAATATTGTCTTGCGGGTGGCGCCAGCAGCCTACATGTATGCCTCTGACAGCGCCACGCCAGTTAACTCGGTAGCGCTGTGTAAATGCTTCATACTGTACTGAGTTCATGTAAATAGGCGAGGTTCATCTCCGTCCCTTCCGTGTGTGTGTGTGTTTCCGCTGCTTTCAAAATACAACTGAATAAGCAAATTGTTAAAGTGTTCACAATCAACAGTGTGATATTTAAAATCATGTTAAGACTCACATTGTTGATTGTGAACATTCTTAGACATAGCATTTTTCCTGCACACGCTAGGAAACAACGAAAACGCTGCATGTTTTAATGAACTGTTTAAATGTTACGAAGACTTGTGTTGTGTCGAACCACGGGACTATTCTTGCTGCAGGTTGCTGGTTTGTTTGTGTTTCATAGTACAATATCATGTAATAAGTGTGTTCATAGTATGCTTTCTGTGATGTTGACATGTGTGTGTTTCGTTAGCAGTACGCCTCTGCTTTCTATGCTGTGGCTACATCTCCATTGCTCGCATAGAAAGTGACAAATGGAAGTGTAAGGGTGGACATTTAAAGCCTGGATACTTCCATGTTATGTGTAAGTCTCACGGGCCAACGGGTGATAGCGCATACATGTCTATGAAGTACCTTTGGATACCATATGCGACCTGTCGTGGACGAAATGTTTATGTTGACTGTTCCATCTACCTATGTGTGACATGGTTTGTGGCCATAGGGTGCCAGCAAGTCTTCCCTGTTCATTGGGTGTTTGCCATGGTGTATTGACATCAATCCTATTAATTCACCGAAGGATGTCTTTCTTTGGTGTCAACGCCATAGTTTGACCATCCTATGTCATTCCCAGCAGACGTGGAGATTGTGCCATTGGTATCTTTACACAGGTGACCCATCTGTTCCACTGTATGGAAGCGCAGATCCCCATAGATGTGCTGGCACATTGAGTGTTGTGTACGCCGGTATCTGCCCAGCGGTCTTGCTTTGAATGGGGAGTGTGTACTGTAGACCGTATCTGTATTCCCTGGGTTATGCCTTGCAACAGCTGTGGATTCCCCAGCTTTGCAGCTATGGGTGCCATCTTGGCCGTACGTTTGTCCATCCATGGCAACTGCCTACTGGACACTAGTATCGGGCTGTCAACATTTCACAGCTGCATTCTCCATTTCCGTGGATGATCGGTATTAGTATTGCGGAGTAACGATATGTTATGGCCACGCCCCGCACACGGGCGGGACGACGTAATCATCTGCCAATCCACACCGACACCCATATTTGCATACCCACGATCCCATGTCTGCAACCCTCGACAGTACCCTTGCACACCCTTCATGTGTGCGGAAATGGGATGTGAACGTACGTGTATGGACGCAGCAGCCTGGGGAGTCCTATTCATATGTCCTGCATTTCATGGACGGCTGTCATCACCCTTGAAGACGCTTGTGGTGCATATATCTACCTGTGCCGTAGTCACGGCTGTCACCTCTTCCGGTTCACACTATGTTGCCTACACTTACTTAAGGAGTAATTTTTGGTCCTGCAATGGACACCGATGTGCATATGTAAAGTTTAGAACATGTTGGACTGTGTCCATTCGCCAGTGGGTTTGACTGCCGCCATATGTTCCCCATTCCCGGATGTCTGTCCGCCTACCCATATTATGTAGTGCTACGTAACCCGTGTCCTTCCACAATTTACCCATAGGGTGTTACTGTAGTCCTGCAGGTTGGCAACTGCTTTAGATAATCCTCACAGGTACCATTGTGAACTATCCGCCACTGTATTGTCAGTATAACACAGCCGGTACATGTAGAACCTATTTATTCATGACAGTATGTCGTTTGTGTGTGAACGCCATATTTTAGCGATAGTATGACCTTCCTAGTTGACGTTGTTGGTGTGCCATTAATATGTGTTCCACAGGTCGCAGGTATGTTCCGCAGAGTGGAAGCGGGTGATCCCCACATACTTGATAGCACCTTCGCTGCTGTGTACGCTGGGATTCGCACGGCAGGATGGATGTCTACGGGGTGTATCTACTGTTGTTTCCATCTTTATGTCCTGTGTCATGCCCTACTACGGCTGTGTGATTCCACCAGGTTTGCTATTATGGGTGCCATCTTGTCCGTGACGCTTGTCCATCCTTGGGAAATGCCTACTGGACACTGATGTAGGGCTGAACACATTTCACACATGCCTTTAGTATTACCCTATGGATGCTTTGCATCCTTACTGGGACTAAGGCACGTCCTGTACCCGCAGCCCTCCCACGGGCGGACAACGGATTATCTGCCAAACAACACCGAGCCCCATTTTGCATACCCAGGATACCATGGCTGCAACCCCCCACGGTACGCATGACACATCCTTCATGTGTGCGGAACTGGGATATGGACGCACATGTATGGACACGGCAGTCTGGGGACCTCTGTTCATATGTCCTGCATGTCATGGGCAGGTATCAGCAACCTTAAACACGCTGGTGGTGCATATGTTCAGCTGTGCCGTAGTCACGGTTTGTACTCTGATTGGCTGATCTCGATGGATAAAGGTCTTAACGCCTTAATTTTTGGAGTCCTACAATGGACACCGATGTGCATTTGTAAAGTGTAGAACGTGTTGGACTGTCACCATCTGGCCAGTGGTATTGACTGCCGCTGTATGTTCCCCAATCGTGGATGTCTGCTTGACTACCCATCATTTGTATTACATGGCCTATCTATATCCACGTGCCAGTATGCGGAAATACAGCAAACCTTAAGGCCCTGCCCATCTTCATAAATGACATTATGGAACATATATCGGCAAAACAGACACTGTCAAATACGATAGACTCCACAGTGAAAGGATACTGAGCTCTCTCACCTACTAACATGGGGCATCGTCGGAGTACGGAATGCATGACATAGCCGTCCCTTATACACTTCCTTCAGAGTCGGTTTAAAGCGAAATAATCAATAAACCTGCTCATAGTTAGGTGGACAGTGCTCCAAGTCTTGATTATAACGTGACATATACATATCAGTGTTGCATGCCTTACTTCATGGAAACAATAATACGGCAACAATGTGTCAATATATATACAATATTGGTAAATACAATCAGTATCCGGACACATAGTTGATAATTGCTGAGAGTGCACCTTAGAATGTAGTGTGTTGATCAGGTTATTGTATATCAATGTGTATAATAGTAGCATTACGATAACAAAGCATGGAATCAATAAGTACTATTTAAGCATATATTTGACAATTATGAATGTAAACGTGTGGAGGAGACATCCGTAACCTTCCCTGGTTCCACTGGATCGCACACGCACACTCGCATGTCCGGATTGTGGGTTACGCGCACATACGCATATCCGTAGTCCGCTTATATATGTTTAGAGTGTCTCTGTGCTTACGTGTTTTATGCTACTTGTGACTATTCCGGTAACATATGTCTGATCCAGTTGACGGACGTGTGCAGAAAGCACTTACAGCTTTATATATGTAACAGTCTTTGCAGCATGGACGCTTTACGTACACGTGCACATCTATATGTTCTATAGTCGTAATTCAAACGTGACTGCATTCACGTTTGACGGTTACTGTGACCAGTGCACGTTAGCTGTTCGTTGTCATTAATATGCATACCCTTGGTACCTATGTACATTTACATATCCCCCCCCCCGCACACACGCACGTCACAGGCATCCATTCTCCTGCTGGGAAAGGTGCGGTACTGCATGTTGAACATTCCTAATTCCCCCTCGCTCATGGCCCAGGATGCATATGTCGTCACCGCAGGGCTGTTCAGATGACAGCTGCTTATATCCCATACGCATACAGGCCTTCGATTGTCAGGGTGTTGCTGTGGTGCTTTGGGTTTGGTCTTGGCCGCCCACTGTACGGGACTGCCCTGACCCTGTACGAATGTTAGATGAGTCACATGGGCACGTTATGTCCGTGTCCATGGTACCATGTCACGGCCCCCCCCCAATTATTCATAACCGTGTGCCGATTGGCGGTGTATCCGCTGTAGATCTCGTTATACTAATTGCACACGGTCTGATCGAACTAACCAATTTCCATTACTAACCCTCCGTATGTATGGCCTGTGTCGCAATATTACAAGGGTTTAACATTGCGTGACGACTTTCACTGAGCCACAGACATGTCCGTTGCTTTGTTTGGCCCGGTTCCGCTGTGCTACACACATTTAACATGGCGTAACAGGTTGAACAGCTCAGACACGAGGACATCGGGTTGTCCGTCGTTGTCTATTATTGAATGTCTCTGTGGAGTTTGTTTCACAAAGCGAGACAATGTCGGCATTGTTAACGGACATCTCGCAGTACGTCCGCACCGCCGCGGGTGACGTATGTCTGCCTTTGGCCGGCGAACAGGCATTATGCTGTGCCATTATGTCTGGGGATATATGGTTTCCTTCCTTACATAGATGATGTGCCATACTAGCAATGACCCTAGCAATGACCCGCATCTGGGTGTGGGTACTGCTGTATTACCCATGGGAAGAGTGGCCTTAGGGTAAGTGGTGACCCAGCCAGAAGTTGCCACCGATACATCACCCGCCACCCTCCTGGTC
The DNA here is from genome assembly GCF_019279795.1 of Protopterus annectens. NCBI lineage: Eukaryota > Metazoa > Chordata > Ceratodontiformes > Protopteridae > Protopterus > Protopterus annectens. The sequence goes on from NC_056745.1 coordinate 571,864,615, forward strand.
TACCCACACCAAATAGAGTCTGGAAAGGTGCCCCGAGTAGAGCAACACCCTAGACGGCTACCTACTTGGCCTATGCCTAAGGCCGGCTATGTGTGTGGTCCCTTGGGCATCGGACTCGAACGTGCACGCCTGCCGTGGGTATGTCCAGCATTACCCACATCCAGCCCCAAGGCAGTCAACACAGCATCCATGGGTCCACATGGTGTCCCAGCTGTGTACTCCAGGAACTCTATGGGGAATTTAACCCACACTTAGGACAGCTGTTTAATCTTAGCCTCACCTCAGGATACGCACTGAGTAGTAGCACAGGGCGACTGTAGTCACACTCCACATAGATGGTGCCTCCACTGACCCTGGTTATTACCATACCATTAGTTTGACAAGCCTTATCTGCAAAGCCATGGAGATGGATCATAATGGGACACATAGATAAAGACATAGGGGACCCGCATACTTTGGATACAACCCAGTTTAGCTTGGTCAGAGTCAGATCATGCCCTTTACACGTGTTTCACTTTGTAGAATCAGTCACCAAGGCCATTGCTGAGGGTAAAGCAGTCCATACAGCCTACCTCAACCCGGCAGAGGCCTTCGACACAATACCCCTCGGGTATAATTGATAAACCCGTCATCTTGAATGTAAATCCATACATCGCCATATGGGTTGCAAACGGGCTAAGTCACAGAACACACATGGCCACAGTTGCTGGCGCCATGTCATACTCACAGCCAGTCACAGGTGGTGTCCCATGGGGCTCAGTCCTGGGTCCACTATTTCCAGCATCTACGCTTCCAATGTACACGCATACACAGGGGGTTATGGTGACAATGTTTGCAGATGACTGCAAACCGGTGCCAAAGTCAGACACACATCTGACACAGATATCCTTCAGGAGTGCCTCACAGATGTGGATAAGTGGTACCAGAGACATGTCCTACAGCTAAATGCCAGGAAATGCATAGGCATACCCTTCGGGAAGAACAAGGTTACCCCGAGCTACCATATAGGTGGCAATCCACTGAGCACAGAGGTTACTAGTGATCTGGGGACACGTGTTGTTGTTAACCGTTCGTTAGACACACATGTTGCTAACATAGTTAGGTAGACCTTCCACATTGCCCACATCATCATGAAGGGATTCACGTCTAGAACAGGGAGGTCATTGTCCCCTTGTACTCATCACCAATAGACCTATGATTGGGTACAATGCCCTGTTCAGAATGTATCTGACCCAACACCTGCAGCAGCTGGAAAGGCACCAACAGTTCTTCGACAAACAGATGCAGGGTCTCAGGTATATGTGTTATACTGACCGACTGAAAGAATTCCAGCTGTATACAGTTGCATACCACTTGCCCAGAGGTGACCCGTGCCTGGCATACACGGCTAAGTCGAACCCAGATCTGATGACTATGCTTCACGTAAATAAGTTAGATCCTCAGAACCACAAGGGCAGCTGACGACACCTTGACACTGTCATTAATCGAACGTGTTGTTGGGACGGATTCATCACCCAGACACTCACTATGCTGTGGAACGACATCCCAGTACATGTGAGGGCAAGCACCTCGCTGGCCTTGTGTTAGTATTTACACATGGATGTCTGAATTGATTTATTTAAGTAACCTTCTAAATGAATATTTACATTAGCACATTGTGAATCTTTACATTTCGTTGGTCTATTTTACAGTAGTCATAATCATACGGTTTATGTGTATATATTATGGTTCATTTATATTACTAGGTGTCTGCAGTTCTGTTAATATATTGGCACAATCCGTAGGACATATATATGTATCTTACACAGTCAGACATTTGGAAAACATTTTATGTTGGTTCATGTTTCATATATGTACATATATTTCTATTTTCCGATGAAGACTGTACCTTTCGAAGCAATGTCTGATGTCCTCACTGTGTGGGATCTGTAACCCAAGTAAGGTTTGTTCGCTTGTCTGCCTTTAAGGCATGTAATTAGTACCTAGCACATCTAATGTACTGACCAATTAATGCTTGTAAATGTAGTAGGTTGGACTGCATTGTATGTAGTCTGAATAAGTCTGCTTATGAAGCAGACGAAGTGGGCTCCAATAGACTATGGTGACTGCCTTTAATTCTTGGTGTGCTCTGGTTGGTCACTGACGGTCCCTACAGTACTGCCTTTGCTTTGGACTTCATCGGCTGGTTGTCTGTGTTTGTTGTATGGGGAATGTCAACTGTAGTCCCTATGTGTATGACTTGTGTAATGCCTTACTACGGCAGTGTAATTCCACCGGGTTTGCAGTTATGGGTGCCATCTTAGTCATACGCTTGTCCATCCATGTGAATTGCCTACTATACACTGGTATAGGGCTGTACACATTTCACACCTGCATTTTGCATTCCCCGGAGTATGGTGTGCATTATTAGCGGAGAGTGACGATGTGTTACGACACGCCCTCCCACGGGGCGGGACAAAGGATTGCCTGCGAAACAACACCGAGGCCAGATTCTACATACCCAGACTCCCTTGACTGCAACAGTGGACAGTACCCATTACACATCCTTCATGTGTGCTGGACTGTGATGTGGACGCAGCTGAATGGACCCGATACCCTGGGTATTTCTGTGCATGTGTGCTGCAGTTCATGGACAGCTATCATCAACATTGAACACGCTTGCGTGCATATGTGTACCTGTGACGTGGTGACGACAATTAGATCACATGAGTAATGCAGGAAGCTAGCAGGCATTCTCTGAACAGAATTTTGGGTCCTACAATGGACACCGATGTGCATATGTCAAGTTAGATGTTGCTGGACTGTGTCCACCTGCCCAGTGCTTTTCACTGCTGGTGTATGTTCCCAATCGCGGATGTCTGTTTGACTACCCATTCCACATGGTGCTACATAACCAGCTGATTTAGTACTGTGAACAAATTACATACATCCAAAGATGCTGGTTAGCAACTGCTTCATATACACCTCAGACATCCCAATGGGACATATCCGTCACTATATTACCAATATAACACCACCCGAACATGTTGCTTACCTATGCATTCATTTAACCATGTTGTCTTCATAGGTGGGAATGCCATAGTTTACATATCCTACTTGACGTTGTGTGTGTGCCATTAGTATGTGTTCCACAGGTCGCACATCTGTTCCGCTGTACGGTAGCGGGTGCTCCTCAGTCTGTTGCTGGCAGATTGAGTGCTGTGTACGCCGGTGTTGGCACGACAGTCCGGCTTTGTATGTGGAATGTCAACTGTAGTCCCTATGTGTATTTCCTGTGTTATGCCTTCCCGCAGCTATGTCATTTACCCGGGTTTGCAGTTGTGGGTGCCATCCTGGCCATACGGGTGTCCATCCATGACAATTGCCTACTGGACACTAGTATAGGGCTGTACACATTACACACCTACATTTAGCATTCTCCGGAGTATGGTTTGCATTATTAGCGGAGAGTAAGGCAGGTGATACGCACACATCCCTCCCACGGGCCGGGAGAAAGGATTGCTCATGAAACAACACCGAGCACAGAGTCTACATACCCAGAATCCCTTGACTGCAACAATTGACAGTACCCATTACACATCCATCATGTGTGCGGGACTGTGATGTGGACGCAGTTCTATGGACCCGGTACCCTGGGTATTTCTGTGCATCTGTGCTGCATGACATGGACAGCTATCAGCAACATTAAACACGCTATGTGCATATGTGTACCTGTGACTACAATGAGTTCAGTTAGTTGATTAAATAAGGTGGCATTCCTGTCTTTAGACAAATTTTTGGGTCCTACAATGGACACCACTGTGCATATGTAAAGTGTAGAGCTTGTCGGACTGTGTCCTTGTGAGCACTGGGTTTCACTGATACTGTGTGTTCAGGAATCGCGGATGTCTGTTTGACCACCCATTCCACATGGTGCTACATAACCAGGTGATTTAGTACTGTGGACAAATGACATACATCCAATGATGCTGGTTAGCAAATGCTCCATATAAACCGCAGACGTCCCAATGGGACATATCCGTCACTGTATTTCCAATATAACACCACCGAAACATGTTGATTACCTATGTATTCATTTAACCATGTTGTCTTCATAGGTGGGAATGCCATAGTTTACATATCCTACTTGACGTTGTGTGTGTGCCATTAGTATGTGTTCCACAGGTCGCACATCTGTTCCGCTGTACGGTAGCGGGTGCTCCTCAGTCTGTTGCTGGCAGACTGAGTGCTGTGTACGCCGGTGTTGGCACGAGGGTCCGGCTTTGTATGTGGAATGTCAACTGTAGTCCCTATGTGTATTTCCTGTGTTATGCCTTACCGCGGCTATGTCATGTACCCGGGTTTGCAGTTGTGGGTGCCATCCTGGCCATACGGGTGTCCATCCATGACAATTGCCTACTGGACACTAGTATAGGGCTGTACACATTCCACACCTACATTTAGCATTCTCCGGAGTATGGTTTGCATTATTAGCGGAGAGTAAGGCAGGTGCTACGCACACATCCCTCCCACGGGGCGGAGAAAGGATTGCCTGCGAAACAACACCGAGCACAGAGTCTACATACCCAGAATCCCTTGACTGCAACAACTGACAGTACCCATTACACATCCGTCATGTGTGCGGGACTGTGATGTGGACGCAGTTCTATGGACCCGGTACCCTGGGTATTTCTGTGCATCTGTGCTGCATTACATGGACAGCTATCAGCAACATTAAACACGCTATGTGCATATGTGTACCTGTGACGACAATGAGTTCAATTAAGTGTTGAAAGAAGGCGGCATTCCTGTCTTTAGACAAATTTTTGGGTCCTACAATGGACAACACTGTGCATATGTAAAGTTTAGAGCTTGTCGGACTGTGTCCTTGTGAGCAGTGGGTTTCACTGATACTGTGTGTTCAGCAATCGCGGATGTCTGTTGGACTACCCATTCCACATGGTGCTACATAACCAGGTGATCTACTACTGTGGACAAATGACATACATCCAAAGATGCTGGTTAGCAACTGCTTCATATTAACCGCAGACATCCCAATGGGACATATCCGTCACTGTATTTCCAATATAACACCACCGCAACATGTTGCTTACCTATGCATTCATTTAACCATGTTGTCTTCATAGGTGGGAATGCCATAGTTTACATATCCTACTTGACGTTGTGTGTGTGCCATTAGTATGTGTTCCACAGGTCGCACATCTGTTCCGCTGTACGGTAGCGGGTGCTCCTCAGTCTGTTGCTGGCAGACTGAGTGCTGTGTACGCCGGTGTTGGCACGAGGGTCCAGCTTTGTATGTGGAATGTCAACTGTAGTCCCTATGTGTATTTCCTGTGTTATGCCTTACCGCGGCTATGTCATGTACCCGGGTTTGCAGTTGTGGGTGCCATCCTGGCCATACGGGTGTCCATCCATGACAATTGCCTACTGGACACTAGTATAGGGCTGTACACATTCCACACCTACATTTAGCATTCTCCGGAGTATGGTTTGCATTATTAGCGGAGAGTAAGGCAGGTGCTACGGACACATCCCTCCCACGGGCAGGAGAAAGGATTGCCTGCGAAACAACACCGAGCACAGCGTCTACATACCCAGAATCCCTTGACTGCAACAATTGACAGTACCCATTACACATCCGTCATGTGTGCGGAACTGTGATGTGGACGCAGTTCTATGGACCCGGTACCCTGGGTATTTCTGTGCATCTGTGCTGCATTACATGGACAGCTATCAGCAACATTAAACACGCTTTTGGTGCATATGTGTACCTGTGACGACAATGATTTCAGGTACGCATTGAAATAACACATTATTCGATTCTTTCCACAATTTTTGGGTCCTACAATGGACACCACTGTGCATATGTAAAGTGTAGAGCTTGTCGGACTGTGTCCTTGTGAGCAGTGGGTTTCACTGATGCTGTGTGTTCAGCAATCGTGTATGTGTGCTTGACTACCCATACTGTGTTGTGCTACAGGAACCATGTCTTCCGACACCAGAAACCAATGCTATACATCCAATGTTGCAGGTTAACAACCACTTTCATACCATACCCAGAGGTCACGATTGGGAGGTATTGCCACTTTATTATCGGAACAACACCCCAGACTGTGTACATCATGGGAACTTTAGGCCAGTCTTACCGCCATTTCCAATTGTAATTGGCAGACACATGTCAATACATGTATGATAACACATATTGTCATGCAGAAGTTGATCTATGTTATTTGGACATTGGCTTCTGCTTTTGGCATCCGTTGCTGTGAGTGTTGCCAGTTACCATACACATTGCTTGCTCAGAGGCAGACTACACAATACTGCGCAGTACTGTGGTCTCCTTTAAGGACCCTGAGCCAGTGGTCGATGGTACGGCAGCCACTGCATCAATCACATTTGCCATCTACCAGTACCTACAGGACTGCATGAGCCAGTCATTCACTTACCCAACTGTGGTTCACTGTACCAATGCCAAGCATCCAGTGTGGTGTACCCCAGCCATACACAAAATGTACAACACGAGGAGGTGGCTACTACAAGGTGGAGCAGACACCTTGTGAGGTGTGACACCCTTGGTCATCATATGTGTAGACTTACACACTGTCATGAAATAGTCCAGGGCACATTCCACAGATATACCTACATGGACCTGGCTAACAATCATACCACCTTCAGTTGCTATGCTGGACACCTGGGAGCTCAGTCCCACATATGCTCTGACTGGGTTCACATAGAGGTGGGGTTTACTCAACATACACACATTGCCAACATACAGGCTGACAAGTCCAGTGAGGACATCTCCACACCCTCGCCCACACATGAGGTGATGTGTGTACCACAGGTTTGTGGTCACCAAATGTTCTGTGACACACAGGTGGGACATGCTCTCTCCAGGGTAGTGGACATAGCATCGATGAGACCAGCTGGTGACCCCGCTGTGTACTCCACTATCTCGGTTATGAATTGGACCCACAGTTAGGACAGCTATTTCTTTGTAGCCTCACCTCAGGTAGGGTACCCAGGTTGTGTCACATGGCAACTGTAGTCCCACGTCAGAAGGCCAATACCTCCACTGAGGCTGGTTATTACTGTCCCATTACCCTGAGGAGACCTATCTGCAAAGACATGGGGAGGGATCATACTGTGGCTCGTACATGACTGCATAGGGGACATACTTACTTTGCCTCACACACGGTTTGTCTTGTTCAGGGGCGGTTCATGCCTTTAAAGCATGGTTGACATTTTCAGGACAGTCGCCGAGGCCACTGATGGGGTGTTGCAGTCCATACAGCCTACCTCGACCTGGCAAAGCCCTTCATCACATTACGCCCCTCAGGTATCGTTGATAAACCCATTGGCTGGGATGTGAACACGCACATCACAGAATGTGTTGTAAACTGTCTATGTGACACAACCCACACGGTCATAGTTGCTGGCAGCATATCAGACCTACTGCCTGTCAGAAGTGGTGTCCCATGGGGCCCTTCCATGTGTGCACTCCTGTCATACACCTACATCTTCACGGTACAGGCACACACAGGGGTGCTATGGGCAACAGTGTTTGTAGATGACTGCAAAACAGGTGCCATAGTGGGACAGACATCTGACACAGATATCCTTCAAGGGGCCTCCCAGGTATGCATATCTGCTGTCAGGGACATGTCCCACAGCTAAATGCAACGTCATGCAACATCATACCTGTGGAGAAGTACTAGGTCACCCCTGTCCAGCATATAGGTGGCTGTCCACTCAGCACAGGGGTGATTACCAGGAATCAGGGGACAGTGTTGGATGGTCACCATTCATTCCACACACACGCTGCTATCGTGGTTGTGTGGGTCTTCTACATTGCCCACCTGTTGGTGCAGGGATTCACATCTACATCAGGCTAGGTCATTGTTCCCTTGTACCCATTACGTGTTACACCTATGATCTACTACATTGCCCCATTCAGACTGTATCTGACCATACACCTACAGCAGCTGGGAAGCCCACATAGGTTGATCGTTGTACAGATGCAGGATGACACCATTTTGTGTAATGCTGCCCCACATGTAGGACCCCTGCCACATCACGTCACATACCTGCTGTTTGGTGTTGACCTGTGCCTGACATACAAGGCCATGTCAACCCATATGTCATGTGTATGCTTCACCTACTGTATCCGCATCCCTCAGAATCACTAGGGCAGGTGACATTTACCTTGTCACGGTCATTCATGGGATGTGTTTGGGTGACACATATATCACCCAGACAATCATTATGCTGTGGATCTACATCACAGTACATGTGAGACAGACATCCTTCCTAGCCTTGTTCGCAGCTATGTTGTCCATTGGATGGAGAATTGCAGGTATAGGCCAGGGATTACATCATTATCACTGCTTGACGGAGATACAGCAATATCATGGGTATTTCATCTGAAGCACAGAAGGTTGGCAAAGTCATCCTAACTATGGTGTAGTATTATGGCTGGGCCTGGGACGATGGCCTACCCTGTACCTATGGACGTGTGAACCTATATTCATAGTTTGTCACATGTACAATTGTCTATCCACTATAGTCTTTCGCCACTGTATATTTCTGTGGCACATGATTGTCCTCTGTATTACATGCAGGTATGCTGTGTACGCTGCACATACGTCACAGTTGATGACAGTGTATCTGTGTCCCTAACACTGTGATACTGAGGACTACCACACATCCTTCACAGCATTACATGCATATGTCCATTCTATTCTTCTTTGGCCTATGGGCCGGGGTGTTAAGGCAAACATTACTCAAGTCCCTGTTTGTGCATGCTTCATGTTGGTGTTTGACCAGGCTCCGTTGCAGTCATGTGTTGGACAGTAGTGTGTCTGTGTGTTTGCCATGTGTTTTTATTGCCAGTACATCTGTGGGAGGTGTAGTTGGCACATGTTCCTCTTTGCAGGGACACCCATCCTGGTGTTTGTGTCATGCATCTGCACTTGGCACGTGCCATATGTCCTGTACTATTCCCACAGTCGTGTATGCCTTCATGCACTACTACTGCGTGTTACTGGCTGTGTGTATGTGGTACACATGGACATTGTGATGTTTGTCTTGACCTATTCCAATGCTAGAACGTAAACATCTGTCAATTAAGTCTTTTAAATCAAACTGTAACACTCATTCGTATTTTCAACATGACACTCATTAACACAGGAAGCTGGGATTAATAACATTTTATTACTGTGCAGCAGGAGGCAAAGGAGTATGCAGTCAAAGTTTAGACATTTGTTCAACTCTATACATGTTACATCTGTATGAGCATTCTGTATACTATCATCTTTTGCACACATTAATGATGTTGTCAGTCACAAGGCATTTACATTGCTAGAGTACAGAACATTGTATTCCTACAACAGTGCTCAGGTAATGCTTATTACATGTTTTCCCATGAGGATAGCCCAACCTTGCGAGCCACATATTCAGTTAGACTGTACTTTGGTAAGTTCTGCTCTGACACGGTTCCAACACTGTTCATATTCAGTCCTCACTCCGTGTCCTACTAGGTTCCTGTGTCTCTCTGCTGAGCAGCTGTACTCTGTGTTACAGCTCACAAGCCTATCCTCCTCAGTAGAAGGATGACAGATATACCTGTACATACATGTATTATTCTGTAACCGAGCAGATGACTAATGCTGACTGACATACACCTGCTGCACTGGTTACTGCTAGGGTTAGGGTTCAATCACACTGCAGCTACACTACAAGCAATTACATGCATGAGAAGCTGTACTGCTATATTGTCAGGTAGAATAATATGCATTATACACTATTAGCTTCTAAAGTTGCACGTCATATTATGTTTAAATATGTATTTTGCTAACATTCTCCCTCCTTTGATTGCTTCTACTCTATCCAGAGACATATACAACATTATTTCATTCCCTGGCGCCTTCCTCTGTGGAACGCTTAACTAGGCAGGTAATTTGATGTACATTGCAAATAGGATTGGATTTTCTATTGACAAATACCACTGCAGGTCTTGATCCATAGTCTCGCGTACAGGTATGTTGCCAGAGTCCCTGACTAATACTTACATGCACAGTATCCTGCACTAGACACATGCTCCCAATATGAGCAGAACAACACAAATGGCAATCATGATATTCAGTATGACTGACCCCATCCACCCAATGGTTTGTGGAAATGGTTCGGCAGTGGGTTTGGGCCTGGTTCCGCCATGGATGACACCTGCTATATTACCTGTAGGTGGGCGTTGCTTTTGGTCTCTTCATGTGGTAGTTGGACACAGCGATCTTCTTCAGTAAGCGCGCACGTACCAATTCTCAGCGCCACGGTGCAGTCGTGCACTATTACATTTTCTGACACAACAGTTCTCATTGCATCCAGTTCATCAGTCACATGTTCAGGAGCGGGAAGTCACATTCATCCTTCCTCCGACAGTTTTTGATAACTTCCTCTGTTCCCTGATTGATTTCACTACTCCAGAAGCTGGGGGTGTTCCAGCCCAGGTTGTGACGCTGTCACTGAAGTCCATATGAATCGGTATTCCTTTATCTCTTGCAGAGGACTGACATGTCAGAACAGCTTCCATTTCACCCACTGGATTAGTAGGTTTCTCGACTGTGTTCCCAGTTCTTCGAGCTATATGTGTTATAGTTCGTTTCGCACCCACAGGCAATTGTACAGTATGTCATGTGACTGGAGCCAGATAACCCAAATAACAACTGCCGGACCAATTCCCAGGTAACCATTGCTATGCTTATTTCCCACAAACAACATAACTATATTCTACTTTATTACTGATGCGGGTTACCTCTGCATGTAACAAATTCCTGTCTCTAACAGAGGACTGTTTATACAATTCAGGATGTTTCTGCACATCCTTCAACATTGTTCTCATGATGTTTCAATACAAATTAGGAATGGTGCTACAAGTAGTACTGTGATCTTTGGCTGTTATATGACATTCGTAAGACACAGTTATGTTACAAATACTCCCACCAACTGAAACTGTACCATGTTTATGATAACATACAATTCCTTTTTGTGTAACAGGTAAGTACATTGCCACGTTGTCCTGTGATCTCACAGAACCTGTATCAAAGTGTAGATATTCACAAGTCTCAATCTATCCCCAAGGGGACAACATGCATCGGAAGTCCTCCATATGATGTAGGTATGGCAGTACAAACACAGCAATTTAAAGTGTTCCTAGTCTCTATATGCACACGCATCATGCCTAGGTATCTGTTGAAGTGTGGAAGACACTCTGTGGCCAGTTCATCACGTATCAGTATTTGTATCCGTGTAGTTATATGCAGGTAAGGTCCCGGAAATTGTAACGTAAACACAAACATGGTTAATAGGTGTATAATCATTAGGACAGCAAACATAAATGTCTTTGGGGTTGCTTTGTATTGTTATACAGTCTTCGCCGGTGATTCGGGCTCTTTGGTATATCAGCTACAAGATGTCAATCAGACTTGATATCCTTTACCAGTTTGAGAAATGTGAGGTGGACCCAGGACGACCTCTCTGCAAACTTTACTGCGGTAGGCGTTGCCAACAGTACCCGGTACAGACATTCGCACTGTCCACTTGGCAATAATGTTCTTTGGATAACAGTGACATACACACAGGATACTGGTGTCAGCTATGCTTCCGCCTTCGCTTGCTCTTATCTGTAACAGACTTTAACTGAGGAACAGTGTTACTAGTTAACAATCCTCTCATGTCACCTACTACTGAGTCATCGACCTCCGGCTCTGCAGGCATGACAGCTTTCCACTCTGGCACATGATATGCCATTCCACATACTACTTCAAACTGGGTGCAGCACTTTACATTTGGAACTGTTGTCATGCTCAGCAATGCTAGAGGTAGACAGCTCATGTAACTCGTCTGGATGTCACCCACCAAACTCCTCTACTTATTTCTCGGGATCCCATTCTGCGGCAGCAGTCGTGTTGAGTGTGGGTTGTACATGCAATTGACATTCATGGTAATACAAGTAATCCCCAGGTAGCGTGATTGTCTGGTTAACTACATGTGTTCTATTGTCACTGTAGCTTCTTTACAGCATGCCAGATCTAGGGATACTTAATTTTACTGGCACCTTTGCCACTGCTGCTGCATCCGGATTACTGGTTGGGAATGCTTCTACCCATTTTGATTATATATATGTGTAATCGCTAAACAGTATTTGTTCCCTTCACATTTATGCAGATGTATGAATTCCATACAAATAGTACGGAACGGTTAGGGTGGTGTAGGTAAACTCACTCCCTTCGGTTTAAATACTCCCTGTGCATGATATCTACGGCAAACGTGACACGCTGCTCATGAGGTTTGTATGTGGTTCGTAATTCCGTATGTTAGGGGTATTCTGTTAACCAAATGTACCATCCCCTGTTGAGACATGTCTCTACCCATGGCTCCACAAAGCCGCATATCTGAATATATTAGACGTTAATATTGGCTTTATCACTGTGGATATGTGCAGTCCGTGTTCAAGGATTGCTCCTCGTCATAACCACGCCGGCTTTTCTGCTTTCGTAGTTGCTGTTTGCATTGTTTGTACAGTTTCTACATCTAAACAGTCTGAGGTTTGTCATTCCTCATTCACACAGACACTTTCCAACTGTGACGCTGCTTGTTTTGCAGGTGCATGAGCTCATGCCTCAACTTTCCTACTGTTATCCTGTTGCTTTCTATGCCCTGCACATTTACAATTACCTACTTCAGTGGGTAACTGCATGTAGTCTAATGCATTCAGGTTCGTATGCGCATGATTAATCGGTTTACCGTGGATGTTATCATTCCCCTATTCTTCCACTGCTGCTCATAAACATGCACTGCACAGACAACAGAATGACTATCGGGACATATGTCCACACATCATTTTTCCGCTACAGTACAAGCACGTGTTAAAGCTATCTATTCTGCTGCTTGAGCAGACACGTTATGCTGCAGGGTTTGGCCGTCTACAATGTCATTATCAATAACTACTGCATAAACTACTTCATTCGTTCCTGTAGGACTCTGTCTACATGATCCGTACACATTAACTGTCACCTCTGCATCATCTAAGGGTATATCAGTGTTATCATGTCTGTGTGTAGTTATTTAATCCATTTCGTATAGGCAACTGTGTGGTGTGCCATACACAGGTGTCAGACGTGACGTTGATAGGTTTCATGTTGTACAACGCTCAATCACCATGTGAGGTTGACTCAGTGGTATGGTCAGACATGACAAATGTCTAGCACGAGTCAGGAATTCTATCTTCTCTTGCAGCAGATTGATCGCAACTGCATGACACATTCTCACAGTGAGAGGGTGGTCTAGTAACATTACGGCCGGGCCTGTACTGCCATGGGTGCTACAACAATTGTCTGTACACAATGTGGCACTGACCATGCCACAGTGTCCAACTGCAATGAGTAGTCATCTATTTAGCGTTGCTTACTTCCCTGCTGTTGCATCAAGACTGACGCCATATATCTCCGCTTACAATCTACGGTCTGACAACATGTGTTATGATTATTCACGAGACCTACTACAGCTGTTGAGGCTATCAATCGTTCTAGTCTGCATAACGCTGTTTCTGCTACTGTAATCCGTGTACTATGTGTTGTGCTGCCATAGGTGTATTAAAGGTTAAGGCAAACAATACAGCGGATTCCACAGCATTGTTTGGTATCCAGATTTAACATGTGTTAGTCGGCCCAGACACGACATCATTCCCTTCTTGTTAGTTGGCTTGGGTGCTTATTATATTGCTACCTTCCTATCGTCATGTGATGTTCTACCCTACTTGGATACCAGATATGCCAGGTAATTGACCTGTATTCTCTGTAGTTGCAATTTATGCTTGCTTACTTTATGTCCCTGTTCTGCTGATTATCTCAATAATGCTATTGTATCTTCCATACATTGCTGCTGGGTAGGGGCCGCAAGCAGAATATCATCCAATTAAAGTGGAGCTTGACTGGCCCCGGGTGGAGTTGACACCCGAATGTAGCTAGCCATCCCCTGTGAGAATATCGTTGTACTTTCACAGTAGCCCCGTGATAGCCGGGTATGGCTGTATCTGTCACCCTGACTGTACAAGCAAAGCAATACGGACTATGTGGATGTATAGGTATTGCAAAGTAAGCATAGCTTATATGTACCACGGTAAGATACTTCTGTGGCATGTTCATAGCATTGAATATAGTGTGTGGGTCTGGCACCAACGCTACCCTAAGTATTCTTACATGATTTACAGCTTATACATACTGTACCATCCGCCATTCCCTTTTGGTTTCCGATCAGGAGATACAGGGTATTGCATGGTGAATAGCGATTACTTTGTGGATGGGGAATTCTCTCTGACTTTGCAGATATCTTCTGGTGTCCACGGTCTATACGCCACGGGGTTGGGTCCTGGCCTTCCTGTCCTGCATGATGGTTCGGTACTTCAATTAATTGACAGATATCCTCACTCTGTTTTAGTACTGTGTTCTTACCGGGTGTCCCTAGGTATGTTACGTGTTCGGGATGTGGTTTCAATAGCTTCTATTACATTTGTTCGTTGTGCTACCTCTGTTGCCACAGGATAACGTGTGGGGACTAGCCTGCCCTCCCGCTTAATATCCTGCATGTGGTATCTGAGGTGGTAGGGTGTTGTGGGGGGGGGGGCGATCGGTACTACTGTATTATGATCTTCTCTGTGTACGTATGATGCTTAGCCATTTGTAGTGTTCTATTCCCTTCGGTACACTACCTCAGTCCACCGATGTGCATGACGGATACCCAATTGTCGCTGTTTTGTCGCCTGCACATCTTAGGGCTGCCACCTTTTCCAATGCACAATGTGGGACATTAGTGTTCGAACGTGTAATTTGCCTGGAAAATGCATACCCACGGCCAGTACATAGGACAGGTATTCACGTTTTGCCAGGAGAGCGACCAATTGTTGTAGCATTTCAGTTGCTTATTCTGTTTATTATTATATTTTGCTGTTCCACATACAAATTTACTGTTTTATGCTACCATCTTGATATATATCTGGGAAATGTTTGTCCTGAGATATCAGGACATTTGACATTTGTTCGGTTTATTTACAGGACACGGCTGGCCAGAGAGGGCATATCCCTCTCAGGGTGGAACAGGTGTTTACCTTGGAACATATGCATCAAATTTTCAGGGATTACAATGTTTCAGTAACGATATGTTGCCTAATATACCATCAATGTCATATTTATTACCCCATTTTGCTGCGTAACTCACATTATGTGCTCTCTGCGATTGCATATTCTTCACGCCACCCGTCAAACGCGGATCACATGATCTGTTGCTTCAATAATCTCCCATATCCTCTACACGACTGCTACGTACCCTTCTGTCATAACACGTGTGTCTCCTTCCCTGTATCCACTGTAGTGTCTACAATCACTATTTACTCTGCTGTGTGTTCCCCTGACCTATGTTCAGATTTAACAGTATGTGGGTAGGTCTTCGACCCGATATCACTACTGTTAACAGAAACACAATGTAGTCTGGTCCCTGATCTACAATAGACACAAAAAGGCAGACACTCCTTACCTGGGCCTCCTGTTTAAGGCTGCACGTTTTCTTCTTGGGATCCAGTTTTCCGCTTTTCAGCCACAGATCAGACAGTAAACAGCCTCTTTACACACAACAATTCAGTCGGAGGTCTTTTCATTCAAGAAGAACCATTTATGCATATTCTCCAGCGTACATGTCTAACCAGCCATGCACTCTGACCTGTAGCTTACCAAGGGAATTCGGGATTACAAGGATCACAATGTGAAATAAGTTGTTACAACCAGACTGTAGTTATCAGTAGGCTTTTCTAAGTGACAGCCGATAACACAGGAGGCTCGGGTTCGAACGTTTTAGTAGTGTACACAGGCAGGCTAAATAATATACAGTCCAAGTATGAGAGTTTTGTCTGACTCTATACAGTAAGCAGTTTCTTTATATAGTGTTTACAATCAGCTTTTGCCCACCTTACTGACGTGGTCGGTCACAGGGCATTTCCATCACTATGGTCCGCAATTGTCTATACATACGTGGGTGCTGGGGTCGTGCTTTTAAATTGTTTTCCCATGGGAATAACACAGCCTTGCAAGGCACCTTGTACATTACAGTATCCTTTTGTGATTGTAGCTGTTTCAAGGACCCTAGACTGTTACGATACAGTGGACAGTTAATTTCTTAATACGTTGCTTTGTCTCTCTGGTAGGAGTTGTACTGCTATCTTCGATTGAGCTCACAAGGCCATCCTCCTCTGGGGAAGGAGTGCTGTTATGCATGTACATACATTTATTGTTCTGTAACCCAGCAAATAATTAATGATGACAGACATGAGCCTGCTGTACTGCTTACTGCCAGGTTCAGAATTCCATCACAGTACAGCTTAGCTTCACCAATTACATGCAGGCTTAGTTCTACTGCCATATTGTACGGTACAATTCAATACATTATATAGTATTTCGAGTGTAAACTGGAACTTCATATGTGTTTCTATATATTTTACGAACAACATCCATCCAGCCATATGCATGTTGTTCCGCCCTTTACCTTGACCGTGTGTATTTGTCCGTCCAGCCACGCTAATCTCCACATGTGATGTCCCCTTCTTTGCCTGTAGCACCCTGTTAGGACGTCCTGTGTGGTAGGCACCTGTTCCGCTATATGTGATCGACTTCACTGCAAAGATAATCATCGATGCGGTGGTCCAACGACCGACTTGTCCACATGTGTACAGTTATGTGCACCGTGTCGTATGCAAACCTAGATGGTTTGGACGGGTACATACTACATGCCGGATGTACACATTCTGCTGACACATTCACATGCAGCCATTTACATATCTGTACCTGCGGTGGGTTGGTGACATGTGGGTAATGATTTGCCCGCGTGGCATTGCCTAACACAAACATCTTACCACAGTTCAGGTATGCACATTGTGTGTGGTTGTATAGCTGCACACGGATGCTAGCAGGTTTGGGTGCAGGGGTATACATGGGTGTGACTGACATGTACAATGAGGCTATTGTGTAGTACATCCGAATGCATGGGTTCTGCTTCTGGATATTACACTTCATCATACACCATCCAGTGTATGCAACAGAGACGTTGCTGGGTCTGGGATATGTTGCTATGCACATGTTTGCCTGTGTTTGAGGTATCTTGCTTCCTTACTGTTGTTATGTCAGCACAGCTACCCGGCTATGTACTGTCACTACTGCTTGTGACCATTATGGTTGGCACCTTTTCCAATGCCCATAGTGGGGCATGTTATGTGGACACTTCGGATTTGCAGGACTACACATACCCAGGGCTAGTGCAGTTGACAGAACTTCACTTGTTTGCCATACTATGAGCTTATTCTGTAAGCGTTTGGGTTCCTTATTTATTTTCTTATGCCATGTCTGTGTTCCATATCGTAATGTATATGTTTTATGCTACTATTTACATGTATATTGCGGAATTTGCGTGGCAGGGGATGGGGGGTCATTTCCCATTTTACGATTGTTGCAGGGACACGACTGTCCAATCAGGGACTGTCCATGGCACATTGGGACAGCAGGTAACCCTGGTGACCATGCCCATGTCGCTACTGGGGTTTCCACCTTTTCCATTTTCCGATCTGGGATATTTCCGGGACTCACATCTGACTTTACAGGCCGACACATACAAACGGTCACTATATAGCATAGAAATTCACTTGTTTGCCTAAATAATATGCTTATTATTGTGGCAATTTCCTTGCTTATTCTGTTTATTGTGTCATTTAGGTATTTCTGTTACAGAAATAACCAATTCATGCTACCATTACATTAAATACGGGATATCATTGTGTCCTACAATCGTAGCACATCAGCCATTTCTAATACGTTTTTCGGGACACAACTGTCCATGGAGAGACTGCCCCAACCAAAGTGGGACAGGTGGTGACCTTAGTCGCTGATCCTATGTCGGTGCGGCGCTGACATGCGGCTGTACACCTTCTCTGAGTGTAAACACTGACAGTGCATTGCGGGACGAACGCGGTCTTATGCGTATCCTTTGCTCCTTGGACGGGTACACTTATGCCTTCGTGGCTTCTATTTGCTTCTCCGTTAATTTGGGACGGGGACTATGTTGCATACTGTACGTGCGTTTCATTCTGCACAGGACCTGGCTGCTGCCATTACTATTGTGGGCGGACCGTGGCTGTCAGCACATTAGGTTGCTCACCTCATACCGGCTTAGACACGCCTCCAGACGCATCCTACCTGGGCTCGCTCACGTACACTACGCACGTGTCTGTGATTCCGGTGCACTCTCATTAATATGTATATGGCGCTACTGCGCCGGATATTCCATGCACCGCCGGCGCAGGCCTTACGCCGGCCTTGCGCCGAGCTTCATGAATCCCGGGGAACATATTAAAACTGTCCTATTTAAAAAGATTTCTTTTAAAAATAATATGGCACATTTACCCACCATATTAATTTAATTATATACAAGAGTCTAATGCATTCCTCTGACATATTAACACTACAGATTTTTTGAATTCTTCCTTTCTAGAAACTAAATATACTAAAATTCAAAAATAACAAAAACAAAGACAAGTCTACAACTATGACTAAATATAATGCTAATAAAACATAACCTACCATGGATACCAAAGTTTGTAGTTTGGCTATCAAATTACTATACTTTTGCTGTGCCTAGCAACACCAAAAATCCATTCAAAAACTAGCCAAAAGCTACCATGATTCACAAGTAATTAATATAAAATCGTATATAGGTCAAAATAATAAAAGACTATTATTTAGTTATATATTTTGCCATTTAAATCTATCCCCATTACTACATACAAGTATGATAATTGTCTTCTTTTAATAATATATATTAAATAATCCAACAAATAATACACTATATGCTATTTATATAATAGTAGTATAAATTACCCATTTAATATTCCTAAATTATTCACTTATTCAACATTTTATAACTAGATCTCTAAATAAATAAGTAAAACAGAGTGAGACCTGAAGAGATGAAGACATCTGCAAATGTACGTCACAGGTAATCTTATCGTACTAAACTATAATGCAAAATAGATATCAATGCACATATATATTTATCATGTCAAAAGACACACATATTTTATAGCTCTAACAAAAATCTCTGGATAAGTTTTTAAAGTACAAGTGTCTATATCTCAAATTTCTGTAACACTCAACACATCAAATATCAAAATATTTAAAAATATGTTAGCTTATTAAACTACTTTACAAAAATATGTATATTACTGAGGTTGAAGAGAATGTCTTACTATTTCTATGGAGTAAAAAAATGCTGTTTATATTGTGTTCAAAAGTTACAAATTGTGCAATTCAAATTCTGTTCGCCTTTCCCAGAATCAAACATATTGTAACATCTACTTTACTTTCTATCGAGATTGATGTACTGATTCAACAATAAAACACTCAAATTTCAGCTTTGACTTATTAAATGAGTTATTTTAGGTAGTCTTAGTGAATTTAATAACATACAACATGTAAAAAGCTTCAAAGTTCACATGACCAAGCTTCAAATTTCAGATTTCAGATTATTTTCAAATATTTTATATGATTTTCTGAGCAGTTATATGAGATCTTCACATGTCTGTTATATGAAGGTATATGTTAGACATGTGTTTTAACAGTAGTTTATTTAAATATATTTTTCTGTCTTATTTTCCCACTAGTATTCTACCTTATTCTATTTATCTTTTATTTCTAAAATCTCCCATCAAAGAGCTATTTAATTATCAGCTTTCTATTAAAGATTATAGTATGTATATATATATATATATATATATATATATATATATATATATATATATATATATTTCTTAGTTCACTGATACTGCTTTTTTATTAATTTTACATAGTATATATTGAATTCCTTGTTCATATGCATATTATTCATGACATTTACTCTTATTAACTATAGCATTACAAGTAGTCTTAACTATATATATATATATATATATATATATATATATATATATATATATATATATATATATTCATGCTTATTTAATATTAATGTGTGTTTTTGCCATTGTTAACTGCTGTTCTGAACTAAGCTTTTCATACTGACATCTCACCTCACCTTTCAATTACAACACTATCTTCCACCTTTAACTCACTGCAATTTACTATACTTCTCAAACTCTATCTGACCAACCATTCTTCATACTCTATCTTTTACCTCACATCCCAACAATGATTATAACATTGTATCCATCTCAAAACCAATCATTATTCTTCCTATTACTCTTAACTCCTCTTATTACATCCTATTTCCTAACCTGCTATGAACAACCCATACACTCCATCTCTTTACTTCCCCCTTTTCAAATCTCATCTCCTATCTCGCCATCTCCTGTGACATTCCAAAATCCCATCTACACTTCCAATTACTCCCCAGCTAAATATCACAGACTAAAACATATAAAATGTTATAACCTGAAAACAAAAAAAACTGCCTACTACTTTGTCTTAAACCTTAAACCCAAACATCAAACACTGCACAACACACTTTTAGATGGAGATATTCATCCAACCCTGGCCCACATCACACCC
Organism: Protopterus annectens; assembly: GCF_019279795.1. NCBI lineage: Eukaryota > Metazoa > Chordata > Ceratodontiformes > Protopteridae > Protopterus > Protopterus annectens. The sequence continues at coordinate 571,885,245 of NC_056745.1, forward strand.
AGACCTTAACTACTGAAAACAACGACAACCCTAAAGTCATACCTGCAACCAGATCTACCAACTCTCTAACCATAGCTCATCTGAATATATGTAGTATTTGCAACAAAATTGCACAACTACATGCACTCCTTGATGTCAACCAATTTGACATCCTATGCCTATCTGAAACATGACTAAAACCCACTATTAAAGACTGTGAAATTACCCCACCAGGCTATAATATAATTAGACTAGACCACACAACAAAAAAGGGAGGAGATGTTGCTATTCTTTACAAAACTCACCTACAAATCAGCACCATTAACATGAACCTCCCCATAAACAATAATGGTGAACTTATATGCTCTAAACTTCAAATAAACAAAAGTAAAGCCATCTATATCATTTGTACATATCTCCCCCTAGGAAATAATATTAACACCCTCGAAAACATTCTCAACTGGCTTGCTTCCACTGTCCCACAGGAAACAATAATACTTGGTTACCTAAATATTGATTGGAATCACTGCAACCAGTCAAACTCCACTTCCCATACTAATCTCCACGGCTTCTCTCAACTTATCTCAGGCCCGACCAGAATTAACAAAAGCAACAATAAAGACTCCATTTTGGACTGGATACTTACTAATACTCCCCAACAAACCTACTCTTCAGGCACCCTACCAGATGATCTAAGCGACCACATGTTAACCTATATTATAAGAAAAAAATCTAGCATCACTTTTCCTACCTCTTTCCGTACATTACGCTCAAAAATAAAATTTAACTCAGAACTCTTTCTCACACAGCTACATCACTGTAACTGGACTCCTCTAAAGTCACTACCTCTCAATGATGCTGTGCAATACTTCAACTCCACATTCTTACCTATTTTAGATCAGCATGCACCCATACGCAAGATTAGAATCAAAACCAAACCCACCCCCTGGATAAGCAACAACACTAGGCAACTAATCATAACCAGAAACAAAAACTGAGCAAAATGGCGTACTTCCAAAAAACAAGCTGGCCATCAAACCTTTCGTGAATGTAGGAACAAAACAAAAAAAGCCATACTATCTGATAAACAGAACTACTACCTTCGTCTACAACAAATATCCAATAAGGAACCTAAAAAAATTTGGACCACCATTAATAATCTACTATCCCCAGGCCAATCAATTACACCCAACCCACAGGACTCTAACCCTGATAACCCTATACAAATAGCTAATACATTTAACTCCTACTTCACAAATACTATACAAAACCTGGCTAGTCACCTATCTCCTGACACCTCAAATCTACATTCCTTCTCTGTTAATACACCACCCTCATTTCACTTCCATCCCATCCCTACATCATATATTTCTTCACTACTTCAAAAACTAAAACCCTCCTCACCCTCTGAAGACAAACTCCCTGCTGAGTTTCTGCAAATAGGAGCCAAAGCTGTAGCTTATCCGATTTCTATTTTGATAAATAGATCCATCAATGAAGGAACTGTCCCTGATATCTGGAAAATATCCCACATCATCCCACTGCACAAAGGGGGAAACTCTATTGATCTATCTAACTATCGTCCCATTGCTTTATTATCCTCTATTGCCAAAATCTTAAAAAAATGTATCCATAAACAACTCCTAAATCATCTTCTCCAAAACAACCTACTTGCTAGCTGTCAACATGGCTTCAGACCTTCCCACAGCACCACCACTGCTCTGCTCTCCTTCACAAACACCATTAACATTAACTGCAACTTAAACAATCTTTCTTCTGCACTATTCATTGACCTATCTAAAGCCTTTGACATGGTAAATCACAAAATGCTCCACCACATTCTCAATTCTCTATCACTGGATCCTAACAGCTTAACTTGGTTTCAATCTTACCTCGAAAACCGTCAACAAGCAGTAGTCTGGAAAAACTCAATATCTGACCACCTTCCTATTTCCCTAGGTGTTCCACAAGGCTCCATCTTAGGTCCACTTCTTTTTTCCATCTTTATCAATGACCTTCAGTCAGCTATCCCTATTTCTAACTGTATTCAATATGCAGATGACTCCACTATTATCTGCACAGCTACCTCTCATGCTGAACTTCAGTCTCTTACACAAAAAGCCTTTAACACAGTTGAACATTGGTTTTCCTGACGCTGCCTCCTACTCAACCCTAAGAAAACAAAACTTCTACTCTTCTCCCCAACACGTAACCAAACCCCCCCTACGTTTCTCAATCACTTCGAACAACAATACTAGTATTTTCCCTGAAACCACCACAAAACTACTAGGAATTACAATAGATAATAAACTCAATTTTGAGAATCACATTAACTCTACTATAAAAAGTGTGAACAAAAAAATAGGAACCCTATATAGAATTAAACCATTTCTTACCCCAGCTACTAGAATTACCCTAGCTAAGACCCATCTAATCTCTACTTTACTCTATGCATGTCCTATTTATACCAACCTGTCAAAAAAAACCTTAATAAACTAGTTATATCCTACAACAACATTGCTAGATTTGCTACTGGATCTCCTTTTAGAACCCACCACTGCATTAATCTAAGACAACTTGGCTGGCTCGAACTTCCTAATCAGATTAAACTTTAACAACTACTAATAGCTCACAAAACCCTGTACCAACCCACCAAAACTCCAATACTCACCAGCCTCATTACCCCTTATTATAACCTGAAACATCTACGCTCCTCTAACAAACTTCTGATCAACATTACTACACTTAATAACTCTGCAGGAGATGGCTTATTCTCCAACTCAGTTGGGAAACACTGGAACAAATTACCTGCTGATATCACATCCCTGACTTCTCTTCCTATTTTCAAAAAGAATCTCAAATTGTACCTTAATATAAAATGGCTCTGCCCTGTTTTAACCCTGACTAGCTTGCTCTTCTGTCTCCTATCACCCTTTCCCTCTCCCCTTTCTCTACCCAATAACCCAATAAATGTTTTCTAAAGTTCCACAGCTACTCTTTAAGACAGGGAACTTACCCTTTGAACAAGTACTCAAAAGTTTCTTTTCTTTCCTCTCTTCTTATGTGTATGTTTTGCCTCCCCTTCATAAAAGTAACTTTTTTAGCCCTATGAAAATAATCTAATCATCTACTCATCCTATTATATCTCTGATACCTTTCCTATCTTTACCCCACCTCTTTCTCACTTTATCCTTCTTTTATTCTAAGCTACCTTTAAAATATTGTTCTTCTGCTCATCTAAAAAAAAATTTATATATTTTATCTTTTTTAGTTTTTTTTTTCTGTTTACTGATTTGACTGTCTTAACTTTTATGTAGACTTATTTTTTTACTATGTATTAAAACTTGGAGCTTTTCTCCCCGGGCCTCTACTGAAAATGGACATATATCCAGTTAGACTAGCCCAGTCAACAAATGTAAAATAAAATAAAATAAAAATAAATCAGAATTTTACTACACATGTAAAAATGACAACTCCCAACACACAGCAGTTGCTACTTTCATCTGTACTTTTCTCATTTTTAGTTCTTATAAATTGTTCTAATCAGTAACAAATATCTAACTTTACTTCTTTCAATTAGTATGTACAGCTAATATGTATAGTTCAAGCTAATAATAATGTGGCATACTGTATTAACATGTAAAATGTAAGCAAATTATGTTTTACTGCATCTCAGTATTATAAATTACTATAGCTTTTGTCTTACCAATTTATCACTTCCAAAAAAAAAAGTTATTTTGATTTCTCACATATATACTTGCGAGAAAAAAAAATAGAAAGTCTGTTTCTTCTTTCACAGACATCAGTGATGAACTTTGACCTAGATTTTCTTCAGGATAGGTCAAGGCAGGGAAATTCAGCATTCTGCATAATGGAACTTTCTTTTGTTCTCAAGTTTATTTTCAAAGTGTCACATTAACATTTCTAATTAGCATATTACTTAGATCTGACATTCAGTTTACCCAACAATGCACATACTAGGCAATGTTGAACAAATAAAATACAATTATTAATTTGTATACCTTTAAAGTTACTAATTCTGCTGCTTGTAATATAATAAAATTCTCTTAGAGGAACTATTTCTTTAACATTTAGAAACACACTTATATGTTTAGTTTAATGAAGTATATTGTCTTTCATTGTAAATATAGAAAAACAGTAAAACTAACCATTTATATTCCTCACCATGAAAAATATTTTAGCTTAAAATATAAATACATACTTACATATGTTTTGAAGCTTAAAGTCAAATACAAACCTTTTACTCAAAAGTCAAAGCTATTGTTTCAGAAAATAATAGTCCTGCAATTAAAGAGTCACTTGTTTTTATGCCTTTTAGTTTTAGAAGCAGTTTTCCAAAAAAATCAGCGCACTCTGTCTCTTCAAGGATATACTGTTCCACTGTATTTCTTCAGTATTATTAAGGATTTTATTGCTGTTAAAAGTGGATGACTTCTCCAGCAGGAAACACCACAGTGGCTTTAATATTGTTCTTTTTAAGTTCCTTCACCAGTGGTAAACAGGATTTTTTACTCATTACTTTGCTGGAATAATCATTGTCAAGTCTGACCATATGTTCACCTAGTTTAATAGGTGGGCTTCCCCATGCTGCCTTAATCTGATCTTTTTCTAACCTACACATTAACTTAACTATAATTGAGCATGGTGGTGAGTTTTCCTTCTTAGATGGTGCTCTCAGGGATCTATGTGCTCTTTCAATTCCAAAAGATAAAGCTTCAGGTAGATATTTTATGTAGTCATGTACTTAAGAAGTTTATTATATTGTCTCTGCCATACTTTTCAGGTATATCATAGATTCCAAGGTTATTTCATCACAGTCTGTTTTCTAAATCATCGTGTTTTTCTATAAGCCAGTTATTTTGTTTTAAAAGACCTTCAATTATAATTCCTTCATTATCATTCCAAGTCTCTTCTATTCTACTGCTGATTTGTACCCCTTGTTGTTTCAGAAGAATTTCAAAACATTCCATCATATTTCTGGTCTCTTCTTTGAAACTTTTTAATTTGGTATTAAGTTTGTCTATTTTAAGTAATACATCCTATATACTAGATATTAGTGACTGGATGTCTTTTTTAACACTAGAATCCTGTGTACCACTTATTGAGTGATTCATGTTGAAGTCTCTACTCTCTTAACCAAGCAGTTGAAATTCTGTATAGAAAAATTACAGCTTTTGAAGAACTTGAAACTATAAATCTTTTCTATGACTATTAATGAATACAAGTAGCTAACAAGTATCTCCAAATTTTAATTTTTTGATTACAATTTCTGTCAGAGAAACATTTTCAGTTACAGAGCCTTCACCAGTTGCTGCTCTCAGTTAGCCATCTTGGCCATACCCCCTAACATACATTTTCTAAAGTACATGAAATATGAAACTCAAATGTATACAATTACTTAGTGACTTTAATCCTCAGATCACCTCTGTGATTTGTTGGAAAAACAGTCATTTTATGAGAAACAGGCCAAAAATATGAGGCAGAAAAGTGGACATTCTTTGAAAATCTGGATAGTTGAGAGGTATACTTTATTTAATAGACTCAATTCACAGGTAATTAAACTTAATTGACCTGCTCAAATTTTTGTGTGACTCATAAGAGCACATCTCTGATCTCTTTACTAGTTTAAAATGCAACTGAAAGCAGAAAACAAGCAAACCATAGCATAAAGAAAATGCAACACAATATACAAAACAGAAGAAGGCAATGAAGAAATACAAATTATGAAAAAACAACCTAACTTTTCTCCTTGCAAAACTCTATAGCAGAGTTTGAGTAATCTTTTCCTGTAAACTCTTCAAATATTTTAGTTGGTCCCTAAAATAGAAGGCTTAGTTCCTAACTTTAGCCTCAGTTCACTTGTAGATAGACTTAAATGACCTGTTCCAATATCTGTGTGACTCACAAGATGCACAGCTTGGATCTCTTTCCCAGTTTACATGTCTAATAGAAAGTAGAAAGCAGAGTACAACTAAGACACAGAGTAAAGAAAATACGCCAACATATACAAATAGAAGGAGGCAATGAAGCAATACAAATTACAAGAAAGCAAAAAAAAAAGGGGGAAATTGCTTATTCCCCTTCCCCAGTGGAGGGAAGCGGGGTCATCAGTGTCATGATTTACAGGGTCCTTTGAGGCAAGAGGTTGGACTGGTGACTGACGATAGTAACCATGTAACCATGATGAATACAGGCATAATGGTAATTTAAATCAGGGGGACAACCCTTTAGAGTACCCCCCTTTGAGGAGGTCTGGAGATAGGAATTAAACAGACTTACTGGATACCAATCCATGGGAACTGAACTTTCCTCAGGGGAGATGGAGGGGAAGATCTTGGAAGGGTTGGTTTTAACTGACTGCCAAACTATTCTCAATGATTATGATGATTTTAAAGTATATAATTATAGCAACGCAGGAGGTAATGCTATGTGGGTGAATTTATTTCAACATGGGCTTACTTTTGTCCCCACATTGAGGAGCAGAATTGACCAAACCCTCATGCAACTGAAGTTATTTGTAAGGAAATAAAATGTTGCCTTTTATTTTAAAGATGGTAATGGGGTGATTGTAATATACTGTACTTGATAAACAGGCCCAGTACTTTTAATCCACCCCTTCACCCCATGGTTTTGTTATTTGAAAAACTGTCTGAGTTTGACTTTAGGAACTTTTTGAAGGCAACTCCTGTTTGACCTCTTGAATATAATTTAAGGGAGGAGGAGTATTAAAAGAAATTTCTTGCAATAAGCATTTTAGGGTTGTGAAACCAGATAAGGGTGGGGGCTTGGTTGTTATGGACAGTAATGATTATATTAATAAAATGTTGAATCTTTTACACTCTGATACTTATGAGGAAGCATCCTTAAATCAAATCCATATTGGATACTGGAAGATGGATCTGATCCTTTAGGAGATGTTGCTTTGTAACCAGATTATGATTGAGGACTTTAATTATGTTTATGTTCATAACCTCAAGACCCTATCATTTTTGGTATTCCCAATGTGCACACAAATATTTGTGACTCTCCCATGTACCCTATTGTTGATGCTAAGGCATCTAAAACATTTTGTATAGCCAAATATATTGATTTCTACTCTAAGACTGTTCTTGAGATCAACCCAGTCTTGTTGAAGGATTCATTGGATTTTTTATCTAGGGTAATAGATGTTTTTTTTTGTGATGATATTATCTTTGTTACCATTGATATTCAAGATATTTATTCAGTTATTTTCCATAAGGTTAGTGTTCAATGGTTTTACAAATACCCTAGGTACTACATGACTTTAAGCCAGGATAAAACTGATGTCTTAAAGGTTTTTATGGGGATTGTATTGGAAAATAATTTTCAGTAACTTGAAAACCAGCTTTTTATGCAGACAGCAGGGGTAGCCATGGGGCAACGTGCCTCCATGTTTGCCAATGTGGTACCTTCATACTGGGAAACTAATTTTCTTTTGAGGTCTAAATTTATGAATAGTTAGCTTCTATATGGGCACTTTTTAGACAATATGATTTTTTCTGTATAGATAATGAGGCAGGCTAGACTAAAATAATTTTGAACTATTTATACACAACCACTGATTTCTTAAAGTTCTCCATGGATATACAGGGAGATATGATACATTTGTTAGATATTGCCTTATGGAAAAACAAGGAAAAATGAGGTTTTGATTAGAGTATTTATCATAAACCTATTTACTCAAATTTATTACTTCATTTTTGGGGACAGTGTAGTGGTAGCATTGTTGCCTCACAGCAAGAGGTTATCTGGTTTAATTCTCAGCTGGAGTGCCTTCTGTGTGGAGTCTGCATGTCCTTCCTGCATTTGTGTGAGTTTTCTACAGGTACTCTGTTTTCCTCCCACGTTACAAAGACATGCATCTGGAGCATTTCTCCCCAGGCCTCTGCTGAGAATCAACTTTGTTCCAAGTCGGACTTTCCCAGTAAACAAATGCTAAATAAATACATTTTTAAAGTATGCACCCCTTACACCAGAAAAAGTCCCTAACTAAGGGACAATGTGTAAGACTGGCCCGTATGATATCCAGAGATGTTGATTATGAAATTGAAATGGGAAAGCTGAGGGATATGTTTAGTAGAAAGGGGTCCCCAACACTTTTTTTGCCAGCATTTTTGATGAAGTTAACTCTAAGAGAAGATTGAGACATTTTTTGCCCTTATTAGGTAAGAAGGAAGGCAAAAACAAACGAAGTAGGCAAGCCAAAACTCCAAATCAAAGCAAAGTAAACGTATTTTTAATGATAAGAACGTTTTCGCTCCTGGCCAAAACCAAGAGCTTCCTCAGACAATACAAAAAGAGCGCCAATTCCTTTTAAATACAACAAATGCATGATGTCATATCCTGCACTATCATAAGTTGAGCATTTTTTTAAAACAAGAATTTAAAAAAAATTTTTTTATTATTAAAACAATTTATTAAAAAGATAAAAAAGTACATAATGTTAGTGGAAGCCTGCATTTCATGTTTGCCCCACATAGTACCCGTACTAAATAAAAAACATAAACAATCCCAAGTACTAAAAAATGCTTAAGAATTTAAGACAAGTTGATTTCTTTATAGGTAGTTTAAAGAAATTCTTTCTGAAAAACCCATATCCAAACAAACTAATGGGCAAGCTATACACCCGAGAAACTAAGGTGTAATACTCCGAAATAGTTTATTCTTTGAGGAAATTTCCTCAAAGTTAATTTATATATATATAAAATGTCATGTAAGTTTTGAAGTTTCATTTACCAAAAGGGCAGTGTCAATTTCTAAGATAACTTTTATATTTCAAAATGATGGAAATATTGCACAAGTCATTTAAGCCAGGTGGAGAAAAGGCATTTAACAATAACTGCCATTCTAATTCTTTTAATTCAAGGAGAAGTGGTTGAGGGCCCCCCCTAACCCCAACCTTCACACCATCAATTCCCATAAAGGAAAAGCTGTGCCCTATATTATCTAGTATATGTTTGGATAGGGCGCTGTCCGTTTTCTTGTTTTTTATGGCATAATTATGCTGGTAAACACGGTCACGCAGTCTGCGGTCCGTTTTTCCAACATAAAATGCTGGACAGCAATTACAGAGCGCAATATAGATGATCGACTTAGAGTCACAAAAAAACTTCTGTCTAATGAAGAATTTTTCACCCCTAATCGTGAACGAGTTCCCTGTTTTTAGAAGCCTACACCAATTGCAAAACCCACACAAAAATGTGCCAGTCTGTCTAAACACCCCAGAAAGTGGATTTTCATTTTGTAAAAATTCTTTTAAATTCTTCCCTCTTTTAAATGTGAAACCGGGAAAGGCACCCACGATTTCAAAAAGGTGAGTGTTGTTTGTAATGAACTCCCAGTTTTTCTTAACAATACCACACATACTAGAAATGTGTTTATTGTATGTAAGAATAAACCTATTTTTAAAATCAACAACTGGGGGTGCAGAATTCTTGTCTGTGTTAATGTGTTCAATCGAAATGGGGTTTCCTACATCCTCACCTAAGTCAATCAACATTTCAGTAGAGTTTTGGTGGTTTCTCTGAACAGTGCCCTGTAAAAGTGGTTGGTAAAACCCTGTGTTTCTTTTAAAAGAAACCTCATCTATAAGGTTATCCAAAAAGTCGATAGGGTAACCTCTGTTTTGGAACATGTTTCTGAGAGTACTACACTCCTCTTCGAAATCAACGAGGGTGCTACACATGCGTGTTGCTCTCACTAGTTGGCCTTTAAAGATGGACTTCTTCTGGTTCAAGGGGTGGTTACTAGAAAAGTGAAGGAAGGCATTGCAATAAGTGTTCTTCCTAAAGATCTTAGAACAGAAACGATTGTTTTGGATATCCTTAACAAGTTTCACATCTAAATACTCAACTTCACTCGTTGAAAAGTGGTGGGTGAATGTTAGAAAAGAACATGATGCATTCATGTAATTCACTAAATTCGTGGCCATGTCAGAGTTCCCATCAAGAAGGACAAATGCATCATCTAAGAACAGATGATGCATTTGTCCTTCTTGATGGGAACTCTGACATGGCCACGAATTTAGTGAATTACATGAATGCATCATGTTCTTTTCTAACATTCACCCACCACTTTTCAACGAGTGAAGTTGAGTATTTAGATGTGAAACTTGTTAAGGATATCCAAAACAATCGTTTCTGTTCTAAGATCTTTAGGAAGAACACTTATTGCAATGCCTTCCTTCACTTTTCTAGTAACCACCCCTTGAACCAGAAGAAGTCCATCTTTAAAGGCCAACTAGTGAGAGCAACACGCATGTGTAGCACCCTCGTTGATTTCGAAGAGGAGTGTAGTACTCTCAGAAACATGTTCCAAAACAGAGGTTACCCTATCGACTTTTTGGATAACCTTATAGATGAGGTTTCTTTTAAAAGAAACACAGGGTTTTACCAACCACTTTTACAGGGCACTGTTCAGAGAAACCACCAAAACTCTACTGAAATGTTGATTGACTTAGGTGAGGATGTAGGAAACCCCATTTCGATTGAACACATTAACACAGACAAGAATTCTGCACCCCCAGTTGTTGATTTTAAAAATAGGTTTATTCTTACATACAATAAACACATTTCTAGTATGTGTGGTATTGTTAAGAAAAACTGGGAGTTCATTACAAACAACACTCACCTTTTTGAAATCTTGGGTGCCTTTCCCGGTTTCACATTTAAAAGAGGGAAGAATTTAAAAGAATTTTTACAAAATGAAAATCCACTTTCTGGGGTGTTTAGACAGACTGGCACATTTTTGTGTGGGTTTTGCAATTGGTGTAGGCTTCTAAAAACAGGGAACTCGTTCACGATTAGGGGTGAAAAATTCTTCATTAGACAGAAGTTTTTTTGTGACTCTAAGTCGATCATCTATATTGCGCTCTGTAATTGCTGTCCAGCATTTTATGTTGGAAAAACGGACCGCAGACTGCGTGACCGTGTTTACCAGCATAATTATGCCATAAAAAACAAGAAAACGGACAACGCCCTATCCAAACATATACTAGATAATATAGGGCACAGCTTTTCCTTTATGGGAATTGATGGTGTGAAGGTTGGGGTTAGGGGGGGGCCTCAACCACTTCTCCTTGAATTAAAAGAATTAGAATGGCAGTTATTGTTAAATGCCTTTTCTCCACCTGGCTTAAATGACTTGTGCAATATTTCCATCATTTTGAAATATAAAAGTTATCTTAGAAATTGACACTGCCCTTTTGGTAAATGAAACTTCAAAACTTACATGACATTTTATATATATATAAATTAACTTTGAGGAAATTTCCTCAAAGAATAAACTATTTCGGAGTATTACACCTTAGTTTCTCGGGTGTATAGCTTGCCCATTAGTTTGTTTGGATATGGGTTTTTCAGAAAGAATTTCTTTAAACTACCTATAAAGAAATCAACTTGTCTTAAATTCTTAAGCATTTTTTAGTACTTGGGATTGTTTATGTTTTTTATTTAGTACGGGTACTATGTGGGGCAAACATGAAATGCAGGCTTCCACTAACATTATGTACTTTTTTATCTTTTTAATAAATTGTTTTAATAATAAAAAATTTTTTTTAAAATTCTTGTTTTAAAAAAATGCTCAACTTATGATAGTGCAGGATATGACATCATGCATTTGTTGTATTTAAAAGGAATTGGCGCTCTTTTTGTATTGTCTGAGGAAGCTCTTGGTTTTGGCCAGGAGCGAAAACGTTCTTATCATTAAAAATACGTTTACTTTGCTTTGATTTGGAGTTTTGGCTTGCCTACTTCGTTTGTTTTTGCTGGTCTTTTTATCTGTTGGTTTCACAGGTAAGAAGGAAGGGGTTACTTCTTCTATTAACCCGGTTATTAGTACGAGGGCTGTTGGTGAGGGGGGCAGCTTATTAGCAGGGCCTTTGTGTTAATGTACACCAGTAATTTTGATGGCCTTAGATCCATTGTGAATAGGAAATGGAATATTTTTGAAGTGGATAAGGGATATACCGAGATTGTGGGGCCTAAACCTGTTATTGTCTATTAAAAAAGGCTTTAGTTTTAAAACAATACTGGAGATACTGGGGCTTTTAAAGCATGAGGGTAGGATATTTAAGTATAGTAATTGTAATCAGTGCCAGTACATCCTTGAAGGGGCTTCCTGCTATGTGCAGGGTTATGGGGGAATCATATTGCACCAAAGATTTTGTTGTGGTAGCAAAGGTGTAGATTATATAGTAATTTGTGGATGCTGTACTGCATTCCATATTGGCAAAACTAAACTTAGTTTAAGGAAAAGCACTTGCCACATGATATTAAGAAAAATGATAATAGGAATGTCTTATTTAGAAATCTGAAGGAGTCCCACACACAAAGTCTCGTCTTTCCATTTGTTTTATTTAGTTTGTTGTCTTTTGAAAAAAACAAAACAAAACAAGATAACCCCTAGCTAACCCTGGAATATATATTCAGCAACTATTCTAAGGCTAACTTCCTGCTATTAAGTGATAACCTTGCAAAATTTCAAGCCCCTATAAACCATGAAAACACTGCTGCCTATGCAGAGTTATTCACAGAAACCCTATGTAAGCATGTTAATAGATGCGCAGAGGCAGCTGTACCCACCAGGAAAAAATACAGAACTAACTAAAAAAACAAGACACTCTGGTAGAATCACAAAATCAATAGGCTGTATAACAGAAGGAAGAAAATCATGGCAAAAATTAGGAGGTGCAGTACCCAGCAAGATAAAAGCATTCTCATCAAACTAAGCAAACAATTCTGAAGACAAATAAAGTCTACGAAAGCCAGCTTTGAGGTAAATTTGGCCACCAAGGCAAAGGACAATCTCAAGGCATTCTTTAGCTATATCCACCTCAAAGGCAATACACAATTGTGTGCAGATCTCATTGTAAATGGAACCACCTATACTGAGCCAGAACATATAGCCAACTTACTGACCAACAAATTCAGCTCCAATTTTATCCATCTAGCCCCCCTAACCTTTGTTCAGGCAAAGAAAATGCACAACATTATACAAAATAGAGGATGGCAAATAGGCAATACAAATTGTAAGAAAGCAAAAACAAACTACCTTTTCTCATACAGCAGTCTATGGAAGAGTCTGAGTGAGCGTTTTCAGTAAAATGTTTTATTTTACCTCTTAAAACAAGGTTTGCTTCCTAATGCCAGCCTCATTTCACTGGTAATTAACCTTAATTAACTTATTTTAATTTCTGAGTGACTTGCAGCAAAGCCAGCTCTAGTCTTTTTCCTAGTTTAAATATACAACTGAAAGCAGAGTACAAGTAAAACTTAGTGTAAAGAAAATGCATCATGATATACAAAATAGAAGAATGCAATTAAGCAATACAAATTACAGGAATGTAAAACTAAATTAGACTTTCCTTACAGAAGTCTATGGCAGAGTCTGAGTGAGCTTTTCCAGTAAAGCCTTGAAATGTTTTATTTTTCATTTCTAATTAAGATTTGCTTCCTATCTCCACCTGTAGTTCACAGGTAATTAACCTTACTTGACCTGTTCTAATTTCTGTGTGAATAACAATAGACACAACTGCGTTCTCTTTCTTATTTTAAATATAAGAACGAAAGCAGAATGCAAGTAAAACACAGTGTAAAGAAAATACTCCACAATATGCAGCACAGAAGAAGGCAATGGAGCAATACAAATTGCAGGAAAGCAAAAACAAACTAAACTTTCCCTTACTGCAGTCTATGGCAGAGTCTGAGCAAACTGCTCCAGTAAAACCTTGAACTGTTTTATTTAACTCTTTAAATAGAATGTTTAGCTTATACTGCTCAAACTTTTATTGCAAGAAATCTGGACAAAGCTGGACAGAATGAAGTAACTATGGCACAAAAATAGTGACAAATTTTAAACATTGCTCTTATAATCTTAGATAGTTGGTAGAGTAATACAATTTGTATTAACATATATTTTCTGAAGTTTCTGAAGTCTGAAATTCAAATTGGTGTCATTATTTTGTGACTTTAATCCTCAGATCATCTCAATGATTTGTCAGAAAACTACTTATTTTTTGAGGAACAGACCAAAAATATGAGGAAAAAATCTGGACATTCTGTGAAAATCTGGACAATTGAGAAGTATGGTTTAGTTAATAGCTCCAGCCTCAATTCACAGATGATTAACCTCATGTGATCTGTTCAAATTTCTGTGTGACTCACAGGAGACACAGCTCTAGTCTTTTTCATCGTTTACATATGTAATTGAAAAGTAGAATACAAGTACAACACAGTGTAAAGAAAATACAACACAATAGACAAGACTGAAGAAGGCAATGAAGCTATGAAAATTACAATAAAAATAAATGACTATTCTCCTTGCAAAACTTTATAGCAGTGTCTGAGCAAATTTTCCTTTAAACTCTTCAAATGTTTTATTTTGTTTTTAAAACAGACGTCTTCATTCTTCACTCCAGTCTCAGTTTACTGCTAGTTAGACATAAGTGACCTGTTCTAATTTCTGTGAGATTCACAAGAGGCACAGCTTGGGTCAATTTCCTAATTTAAATATATAATAGAAAAAAGAGTACAAGTAAGACACAGAGTAAAGAAAATACACCACCATATACATAATAGAAGAAGGCAATGAAGCAATACAAATTACAAGAAAGAAAGAAAAAACAAGCTAAATGTTTCCCTTGCAGCAGTCTATGGCAGACTCTGACTGAAGTTTTCCAGTAAAACCTTGAACTAATTTATTTTATGCCTTAAAAAGTTTTGCTTCCTAGCTCCAGCCTCAGTTCAAACTTAATTAACATCAACTGACCTCTTCTAATTTCTGTATGACTCACAAGTGACAAGTTGTTGGGCTCTTTCCTAGTTTAACATTCAACTGAAAGCACAATACAAGCAAAACAAATACTAAAAATATACAACAGTACACAACATAGAAGAGGTTAGCAAAACAATATAAATTACATGAACGCAAAGCAAACTAACCATTCCTTCATAGCAGTCTATGGCAGAATCTAAGAAGGTTTTCCATTAAACCTTTGAAATGTTTTATTTTACCCATTAAATAGGCCTGCTTCCTAGTTCTACCTTCAGCTCTTGGGTAATTAACCACAATTTACCTGTTCTTATTTCTTTCTTATAAAAGGTTTGCTTCCTAGATCCACCCTCAGTTCATAGGTAATCATCCTAGATTGACCTGTTCTAAATTTCTGTGTAACTCACAAGAGATACATATATGGCCTACTGACTGGTTTAAATGTGCAAATGAAAGCAGAATACAAGTAAAATGCATTGTACAGAGTATACACCACAATACAGAAAACAAAAGAAAAAATGAAGTAATGCAGTTTAAGAAAGGGAAAAATGCACATCCTCTCACAGCAATCTATGGCAAAGTCTGCATGAGCTTTTTCTGTAAAGCCTTAACATGTTTTATTTTACCCCTGAAATAGCATGGTTATTTCCTAGCTCAAGAATAAGTGCACAGGCAATTAAACTTAATAGACCTTGTCAGATTAGGGACTTCCATTTTAAAGTAGTTATTAGACATTAGACAGGCTAAAGGGTAAAATAGGCCTAAAAATTGTGTTTCATTTATGCATAAAAGACAGTTAAGCAGAAAGAAAGAATAACCTTGCTGGTCAAGCATGAGAGTTTATTAGGAAGGAAAGATAAGCATAAAATGCATAGAAAATACAGAAATACAGATTGTTTTTTTTTCTCAAGAGAGAGATACAATCCTGCCAGCTACTGAATGTTCCTTAATGGAATGTTAAATAAAGCACATACGAGACAAAGACTGAGAATGAGGTTAGGGGGAGTGAATAAGGAAAATTATTGGACTGAAGCAATATAATATGTTGTGTTCAGGATAGCAGTTCAGTTAAGGTTAGTTAGTTCGTTTAACCTGACATTACAGAAAATATTACAGACACTCTAGCCTGAGTACTGAAGTCAGGTCAAATAAAGACTGTTTCTGTTTACATCATTCGGGACAATCAGAAGATATGTGCAGAAACTTTGAATAGATTTAGAAGCATTGTTATTATCAGCACTGTTAATGATGACAATATTTGAATATTGTGAACATCTAATAAAGCCTTCTTGAATTAACTAAACTGCTTGGAGAATTTATTCTGGAAAGTACACAAGATTTGATCCATAAAGGAGAGACTGGCACCTGTTCAGCATGAGTTTGGGTAATTAACAGATAAAGACTTTCATTCTCAGTCTCATTTCAGTGATTCCAGTTATTTACTGTACAGTCCAGTCTTATCAATTCTTTCAATGGTGAGCCAGCCAGGAGACAAACCTAGAATCTTCTGATAATCTTCTATTCGATTTTCTGTCTGACTCACAACAGAAACAGCTCTGTTTTTTTCCTAGCTTAAATATGCAAGTAAAGTATGATTTCAGGTAAAACAAAATGTAAAGAAATCACACCACAATATATAAAATAGAAGAAGGTAATGAATCAATACAAATTCCAAGAAAGCAAAAACAAACTAGTCTTTCCCATACAACAAACTATGGCAGATTCTCAGTGAGCTTTTCTAGTGAAGCCTTGAAATGGTTTATTTTACCTGTTAAAAAAAGATTTGCTTCCTAGCTCCAACCTGATTCACAGCTATTTAATCTTAATTCACCTTTTTCTAATTTCTGTTTGACTCACAATAGACACAGCTCTGGTCACCTTCCTTGCTCAAATATGCAATTGAAAGCAGAATGTAAATAAAGCACAATACAAAAAAGCAAAGCAAACTAACCTTTCCATCACAGCAGTCTACAGAGTCTAAATGAGCTTTTCCAGTAAATCCTTGAAATGTTCTAGTGCACCCCTTAACAAGAAGGTTTGCCTCTGAGTTCCATCTTCAATCAAAGGTAATTAGCTTTAGTTTTTGTGTTCTAAATTGTTTGTTATTCACAAGAAACCCCTGTGGGCTCACTCCACTCCCCTACCCTACCCTCAAATCCCACACCCCCCAGAGGTCCTACTCTTATACCATCAAACCACACCCGTTCCCTCTTCCACCAATCACAAACCCTTCACCATTAGCCACTTAACTCCAACTCCCTCCTTTCACTTACCACTCCCTAATCTCTCCCACCACACCCTCCACCTATTCCTTTCCACACCTAGTATACCTCCGAGCCTATAACAGCAACCTAACAATTTACCCTTCCAGATGTATAAGCTACCCACCCCAGTCCTCTTATATTGGTTACTCATACTTACACTTCTACCAGCTCTAACTTTAGCTTACCTGCTAACCTCCTATGAACGCCCATTATATCCACACTTTCTCTACCTCAATAAGCTATCTACGTCTCCTTCTCTACCTATTTTCACTAACCATATTAGCATAACATCTACACCCAGCTATCTACTAGCAATATACCATAGGATAGCCCACATTAGATATGACTCTCCCAATCCCAGAAAATCTCTACCTCTATATAGTAAATTCCCAAATCCTAGATTTCAAACACTACTCTTCTCTTTAAAAGATGGAGACATTCACCCAAACCCAGGCCCAACAACTGCTACTACCACTCAACTCCTCAACCCCAACCCCTCTACCATCCATTCCCTTATCAAATCACCTAACTCACTCTTATTAGCTCACCTCAACATACATAGCATTAATAACAAAGTTGCACAACTCCATGTTCTCTTGCAAGTCTACTCCTTTGACATTATTTGTTTAACAGAAACTTGGTTAAAACCTGTAACTAAAGACAATGAAGTCATCCCACGCGGTTATAATATTTTGTGACTTGACCGTGCAACCAAAAAGGGTGGTGGTGCAGCTATCCTATTTAAATCTGGACTACAGATTACTACCTACGACTATAAACCGCCTCAAGACTCCAACTCTAAAATTCTTATTACCAAGCTTCAACTTAACACATTCAAATCCATCTATATTATCTGTATCTATCTTCCTCCTGTTAATAACATTGCCACCATAGAAAATATCCTTTGCTAGTTATCCCAAAATATACCCCCAAGAAACCATAATCCTAAGTGATTTTAACATTGATTGGAAGTGTTGTAGCAGTAGCCACCCTACCAGCCATATTAACCTTTTTGGTTTTTCTCAAACCATTACCTCCCCTACCAGGATAAACAAGCCTAATAAGAAAGAAAGTACCTTAGACTGGATTATCATAAATAATCATCCCCAGACATATGAAGCTGGAACACTCCCTGATGATGTAAGTGACCACTCACTAACCTACATCATCAGGCTTAAATCCAATCTACCTAATCCAACCATATCTAGGACAATTAGAAGCAAGAAAAACTTCAACCCCGATCTCGTCCAGAGAGAACTAAAAGCATGTAACTGGTCTCCCTTAAAATACCTCACACTGGAGGAAGCTGTTAATTACTTTAATTCTAACTTCCTAGCCATACTAGACCACCATGCATCAACCTGCTCTATTAGAATGAGAACTAAATCTGCCCCATGACTTTCAAAAGAAACCAGGCAAATAATCCATCTCAAAAATAAATACTGGAATAAATCTCATTTAACTAAAAACCCAGTAGACCAACATAACTTCAGACAGCTGAGAAATTAAACTAAAAAGGCTATACTATCTGACAAAAGAAACTACTACCTACAATTCCAGCAGACTCACCATAATAAACCACAAAAGTTCTGGGCGAGTATTAATCAATTATTACACCCAGGTCAATCCATCACACCAAACCCACAAGGCACAGACCAGGAGAATCCCAAGCAGACTGCTAATGCCTTTAATACCTTTTCAACTGAGGCCATTCAAACTCTTGCCAGTCAGTTATCTACTCAGAACTTAACCATATCCAACTCTAACTTTAACCCATCCCCTCCATTTCTCTTCCAACCAGTCCCAACAACATATTCTTACCCTTATCCAAAAACTGAAACCGTGCACTCCTTCAGCAGACCAACTACCCGCTGAATATCTACAAAAGGCAGCCAAATCCATCGCCTATCCCATTTCCATTCTCATCAATAGAACCATCAGTGAAGGACACATCCCTAAAATCTGGAAAGTATCCCATATTATCCCCCTTCACAAGGGTGGGAACTCTACTGAACTCTCCAATTACCATCCCATAGCCCTACTTTCTCCCTTAGCAAAGATCATGGAAAAATGCATCCACAGACAATTGGTAGACCACCTAATCCAAAATAACTTACTTTCAAACTCTCAACATGGTTTCAGACCTTCCCACAGCACTACTACTGCCCTCCTTTCCTTTACTGACTGCATTGACCACCTGCATCAACTTCCATTCACTTTCTAACCTTTTATTTATATTTTCTTTTTTCTGAATCCTGGGACTTCAGTCTTCATAAGTCTTCTTAAGTCTTCACATATATTTCCTTATTATCAACATTGGTAACTGCCTTCCACACTATACATTGTATATATTCTATGATTACTTTTTTTTAAAACCTTACTTAAAATGTTTTTATCATATTGTTCTCTAGACTTTTTCATGACCTTATTTAAAAATGTGTATCTTTTATTTTTATTATTATTATATTTCGCTTCTTTTCTATTTTGTCATTTTATATGTTGTTATTGTTTTTTATCTATATTGTTTTGCACATGGAGCTTTTCTCCCCGGGCCTCTACTGAAAATGGACATTTATCCAGCTAGACTAGCCCAGTCAACAAATGTAAAATAAAATAAAATAAATAAATAAATAAATGTAACCTCAATATGCTTTCCTCTGCACTGTTTATAGATCTGTCTAAGGCATTCAATATGATAAATCACCAGATACTTATAAATATCCTCAAATCCCTGTCACTAGATGCACTAGCTATAAAATGGTTCCAGTCCTACTTAGATAACAGACAACAGGCTGCACTTTGGCATAACATTCTATCTATCCATCTGCCCGTTAACATTGGTGTTCCTCAAGGCTCCATATTAGGACCTCTCCTGTTTTCTATATTTATCAATGACCTTCACCTAGCAATCCCCCAAGCTACATGCATACAATATGCAGATGATACCACACTTATATGCTCAGCCACATCTATATCTGAACTTCACTCCCTTACCCAAAATGTGTTTAATACAGCTGAACAATGGTTTACACAGTGCTGTCTCCTTCTGAACCCCTAAAAAACTAAACTCCTCCTTTTTACTCCTACTTGTAAGTCCCCCCCCAACAGACTTTACAGTAACATCCAGTAATGGTACCCTCATATCCCCAGATCCAACTACCAAACTACTAGGTATCACCATAGATAACAACCTTAACTTCGACACCCATATTAACAATACTCTAAAATCTGTTAATAGAAAACTAGGCTCTCTCTACAGGATCAAACCCTTCCTCTCTCCTGCAACTAGAATAACTATTGCTCACACCCATCTAATTTCTACTCTCCTCTATGCCTCACCCATATATACTAATCTCTCTAAAAACAACCTTAATAAATTGGAAAACTCCTACAATAACATAGCCAGATTTGCTACAGGTAACCCTTTCAGAACCCACCACTGTTTTAATCTAAAGCAGCTAGGATGGCTTGAATTACAAAATCAGCTTAAATTCCAACTGACCATTGCCCAAAAAACCCTTTACCAACCTACCAATACCCCTACACTATCTACCCTCATTACCCCCTACAACAATCTAAAAACCTTACGATCATCACATAAACTTCTTGTAAATATTTGTAAATCAAAGAACAGGGCTGGGGACTCTCTTTTCTCTAATACTGTTGGAAAATCCTGGAACCTTCTTCCTAACAAACTTTTGTCTCTTCCCTCTATATCACTCTTTAAAACCAAATTGAAACGTTTCCTCAGAACACATTGGTTGTGCCCCTGTACTAAGCCTGACTGATCAACTAGCTCTTCTTACTTGGTTCAACCTATGCTCATCTTCTCAGTAATCAAGTTCCTTTTCTTAATAACAACTTACCTTGTCCTTCTATACTATTACTTACAGCTTCAGAATCTCATTAAGGAGACTACATTTACTAATATATTGTATAATTTCAGCTCCTACTTTTTCTTTATGACTACTTGTATACTAATATATTGTATCATTCAGCTGCCATCTTTTTCTTTATGATGTATTGCAACTACATTTTGTATTGTACTAATTGTATCTGTATATTTTGCACTATGTTATGAACGAATGACCTCTTTGATTATTCTCTGTACTGCACCTGCAATGTTCATTGTATACATTACTTTTTATATATGTGATTTTGTTTGTTTCCTTGAAGCTTATCTCCCTGGGCCTCTACTGAAAATGGACATATATCCAGTCAGACTAGCCCAGTCAACAAATGTAAAATAAAATAAAATAAATAAATAATAAATAAATAAATAAAACACACCAATTTACTTTTTTTCCTAACTTAACTATGAGAATGAAAGCAGAACACAAGCAAAAAATGGTGAAAAGAAAATACACTGCAATATACAAATCAGAAGTAGGCAATGAAATAATCCAAATAGCAAGAAAGGAAAAACATGTTAACTTTTCCCCCACACCAGTCTATGGCAGAATCTGAGTGAGCTTTTCTAGTAATGCCTTAAAATGTTTAATTTTCCCCTTAAGCAAAGGTTTGCTTCCTATGGCCAGTCTCACTTCACATGTAATTAACCTTAATTGACATGTTTTAATCTCTGTATGATTCTCAGAAGGCATAGCTCTTTTCTCTCTCATAGTTTCAATATGTAGTTCAAAGCAGAATACAAGTAAAACACAGTGCATAAAAACATACCACAATTTAAAAAACAGCAGAAATAAATGAATCAAAAAATTAACATTTTTTCTCACAACAGTCTATGGCAAAATCTAAGTGAACTTTTCCAGTAAAGCCCTGAAATGTTTTATGTTACCCCTTAAAAAGAAGGCTTGCTTCCTAGTTCCAACATCAGTTCTTGTCTATTTAACCTTAAATTACCTGTTTTAGTTGCTGTGTGACTCACAAGAGACATGTTTTTATTTTTCCCCATAAATGGTGGGTTTAGTTTCTATTTCTACCCCAAGTTCAAAGGCAATTAATATTAGTTGACCTGATCTCATTCTAAGTTTAAATATGTAATTAAAACAGAATATAAGTAGAATACAGTATAAAAATATCCCTCAATATACAAAATAGAAGGAAGCAATGAAGCAATACAAATTGCAAGAAAGCAAAAACTAGCCAACATTTCCCTGAGCAGTATATAGCAGAGTGTAGGGGAATTTTTCCAGTAAAGCGTTGAAATATTTTATCTTACCCCTAAAATAGGTTAAGTTCCTAGCTCCAGCTTCAGTTAACTATTCATTTTAACAGACCTGCTCAAAATTTTTGTGACTCACAAGAGACATAGTTCTGCTCTCTTTCCTAAATTAAAAACCGAGCAGTGTAAAAGTAAAACACAGTGTAAAGAAAATACACTACAATATAAAAAATAGAAGAAGGCAATGAAGCAATACAAATTACAAGAAAGCAAAAAAAGGCTTCTTTCTCTCGCAACAGTCTATGGCAGCATCCAAGTGAGTTTTTTTTC
Organism: Protopterus annectens; assembly: GCF_019279795.1. Classification (NCBI taxonomy): domain Eukaryota; kingdom Metazoa; phylum Chordata; order Ceratodontiformes; family Protopteridae; genus Protopterus; species Protopterus annectens. The sequence continues at coordinate 571,907,754 of NC_056745.1, forward strand.
AGTAAAGCCTTAAAATGTTTTATGTTACACCATAAATAGAAGATTTAGTTCCTAGTTCAACCCTCAGTTTAACCTTTTCTAGTTTCTGTGTAACTCACAAGAGACACAGGTCTGATATTTTCCTAGTTTAAATATGCAGTTGAAAGCAGAATACAAGTAAAACATGTTGTAAAAATACACCACAATATAAAAAAATAATAGAAGGAAATGAAGAAATTGAACTTACAAGAAAGCAAAAATAAACTGACCTTCCCATTGCAGCAGTCTATGGCAGAGTCTGAGTCAGCTTTTCTTTGAAATCCTTGAACTGTTTTATTTTACCTCTTAAACAGAAGGTTTAGTTCCTATCTCCAACCTCATTTCACAGGTAATTAACCTTAATTGACCTGTTTTAATTTATGTGTGATTCGCAACTGAAAGCAGAATACAAGTAAAACAAGCTGTAAAGAAAATACACCACTGTATGCAAAACAAAAGAAGGCAAAGAAGCAATGCAAATGACAAAAAGCAAAAACTAACAAACCTTTTCCTTACATCAGTCAATTGCAGAGTTTGAGTGAGCTTTTCCGATAAAGCATTGTGACTTATAAGAGATACAGGTCTGGTAACTTTCCTAGTTTACATGTGTGAAAGTATAATGGAAGAAAAGCACAGTGTAATAGAAACACATCACAATATAAAAACAGCAGAAGGCAATGGAACAATTCATATTACTAGAAAGAAAAGCAAATTAAACTTTTTGAACTTTCTGTCACAGTAATCTATATAACAGTCTGAGTGAGCTTTCCAAGTAAAGCTTTGATTTTTTTATTTAACACGTTGAAAAGAAGACTTAGTTCCTAACTCTACTCTCAGTTCACAAGTAAGTAACCTTAAATGACCAGTTCTGATTTATGTGGGACTCTCAAGGGATGCAGCTCTGCTCTCTTTCCATGTTTAAATATGCATTTGAAAGCAGAATTCGGGTAAAACATTGTGTGAACAAAATATGCCAAAATATACAATTTATCAGAAGGTAATGATGCAATACAAATAAGAAGAAACTACAAACAAACTAACATTTTCCTCATGCAGTCTATGGTAAAGTCTGGGTGTAGTTTTCCAGTAATGTATTGAAATGATTTATTTTACCACTAAAATTGAAGGTTAAGTTCCTAGCTCCAACTTCAGTTCACAGGGAATAACCTTAATTGGCTTGTTAAAATCTTCTGTGTGACTCACAAAAGACATGGGCATGGTCTAGTTCCTGGGTTAAATATTGAACTGAAAGTAAAATACAAGTAAACTCAGTCTAAAGAAAATACACTACAATTTATAGGAAGGAAGAAAGAAAGAAGCAATACAAAATATAAAAAAGCAAAAGCAAACTAACCTTTCCAGCACTGCAGCCTATGACTGAGTCTGAGTGAGCTTCTTCAATGAAATCTTAAACTGATTTATTATACCCCTTAAATAGAAGGTTTATTTCCTAACCACACCCTCATTTCTCAGGTAATTTGCCTTATTAGACAAGTTTTACTTTCTGTGTGATTTGTAACAGACAAGGTCTGGTCTCTTTCCTAGTTTAAATACATAACTGAAAGAAGAAAATGAGTAAAACATTAAAATAAAGTACACTGTAAAGAATATACACTACAATATTCAAAATAGTAGAAGGCAATAAATCAATACAAATTACAAGAAAGCAAAAACAAAATAACCCTTCCCAAATATCAGTCTATGGCACAGTCTTTCCAGTAAAGCCTTGAGATGTTTTATTTTACCCATCAAATGGAAGTATTTTTTTCCAGGCTTCACTTTCAGTTCACATATAATTAACCTTAATGGACCTGTTTTAATTTCTATGTCACTCACAGGTACAGCTCTGGGGTCTTTCCTAGTTTAACTATTCATTTGACAGCAGAATAGAAGTAAAACATAGTGTAAAGAAAATACATAACTATGTCCAAAACAGAAGGCAGCAATAAAGAAATACAAATTACAAGAAAGGAAAAACAAACTGACCGTTCCTTCACAGAACTCTATAGCAGAGTCTGAGTGACTTTCTTCAGTAAAACATTGAAATGTATCATTGCAGTTCTAAATACAAGGCTTGGTTCTTAGCCCCACTCTCAATTAACAGGTAATTAACCTTAAGTGACCTGTTCTAATGTATGTGTAACTCACAGGAGACCCCGCTTTGGTCTCTTTCTTGGTATAAGTATGCAATTAAAAGCAGAATTCAAGAAAACACAGTATAAAGAAAATATGTCACAGTAGACAGACTAGAAGGCAATGAAGCAAAATAAATTACAAGAAAGTTAAAACAAACAAAAAATTTCCTCACAGCAGTTTGTGACAAAGTCTATATGTACTTTTCTGGTAAAGCCTTGAAATGCTTTTCTTTACTGCTTAAATGGTGCATTTAGTCACTAGCGCCACCTTCATTTCACAGGTAATTAACTTTTAATTACCTGCTCTTATTTTTGTGTGACTCTGAAAGAGACATGACTCTTGCCTCTTTCCTAGTTTAAATATGCAAATGAAAGCAGAATGCAAGTGAAATACGGGTTAAAGAAAATACACCACAATGTACAAAATAGAATAAGACAATGAAGTAATACAAATTAAAAGCATGAAAAAGTAATCTAAACTTTTGCTCACAGCAATATATGGCAGAGTCTGAATGAGCTTTTCTAAAAAAAAAACATGAAATATTTTACTTTACCCTTTAAACAGAAGGATTAATTCCTAGCTCCATGCTCAGTTTACAGGAATTTAACCTTTATTCATGTGTTCTAATTTCTGTGACTCCTAAGTGACACAGCTGTGATCTCTTTCCTAGTTCAACTATGCAATTAAAAGTGGAATACTAGTAAAACACAGTAAAAATAAAATATACCACAATATACAAAATTGGAGACGTCAATGAAGCAATAGAAATAGCAAGAAGGCAAAAATAAACTAACCTTTTCCTCTCAGAAGTTTATAACAGACTCTGAGTAAGCATTTCCTTTAATGCCTTAAAATGTTTTATTTTGCCCAGTAAATAGAAGGTTTATTTGCCAGCACCAACATCAGTTCAAGGATAATTAACCTCAACTGACCTGTGCTAATTTCTGTGGGACTCACAAGAAATGCAGCTCTGCTCTCCTTCCTGGTTTAAATATGTAATTGAAAGCAGAATACAAGAAAATACAGTACAAAGGAAATACATCACAATATACAAAAAAGAAGAAGACAATAAAATTACAAGAAAGAAAAATAAAATTGACCTTTCCCTTACAGGAGTCTATGGCAGAATCCAAGTGAACTTTTTCAGTAAAGCCATGAAAAGTATTTTACCACTTAAATAGAAGGTTTAGTTCTTAGTACCAGTGTCAGATGATAGGTAATTAACCATACTTGACCTGTTCTTATTTTTGTATGACTCACAAGAGACACAGATTTGGTTTTATTCTTAGTTTAAGCAGGAAATTGAAAGTAAAATACTAGAAAAAACAGTGAAAAGGAAATACATAACAATATATAAAATAGAGGAAGGCAATGAAGCAAAACAAATTACAAGAAACCAAAAACAAGCAACCTTTCCTTCATGACAGTCTTTCACTGAGTCTAAGTGAGCCTTTCCATGAAAAAACTTGAAATCTTTAACATTATCCCTTACATAGAAGGTTTAATTTCTAGCTTCATGCTTAGTTCACAGGTATTAACCTTTATTCACATGTTCTACTTCCTGTGTCATTCACAAGAGACAAGCCGTGGTCTCTCTCCTAGTGTAAATATGCTATTGAAACTAGAATGCAAGTAAAACACAGCAGAAATAAAATACACCACAATATACAAATTTGGAGAAGGCAATGAATCAATAGAAATAACAAGAAAGAAAAAAAAAAAACAAATTAGCCTTTTCCTGTCAGAAGATTATGGTAGAATTTGAGTAAGCTTTTCCTGTAAAACCTTAAAATGTTTTATTTTACCATGCAAATAGGTTTATTTCCTAGCCCACTCCTCAATTCACAAGTAATTAACCTGAATTGACCTGTGATAATTTCTATGTGACTCACAAGAAAATCAGGTTTATTCTTCTTCCTTGTTTAAATGTGTTATTGAAAGAAGAATACAAGAAAACACAGTGTAAAGGAAATACATTACAATATACAAAACAGACAAAGACAATAAAAATGACAAGAAAGCAAAATCAAACTGAAATTTCCCTCACAGAAGTCTATGGCAGAGTCTAAGTGAGCTTTTCCAGTAAAGCCATCAAAAATGTTATTTTACCACTTAAACAGAGGGTTTAGTACCTAGTAGCCATCTTACTTGACAGGTAATTATCCTTAATGGACCAGTTGTCATTATTGTGTTACTCACAAGAGAAACAACTTTGGCCATGTAATTGAAAAGCAGAATACTAAAAAAACACAACAGTAAAGGAAATATATCCCAACATATAAAACAGAAGGCGGCAATGAAGTAAACAAATTATAAGAAAGCAAAAACAGTATATGGTAGAGTTTGAGTGTGCTTTTTCAGTAAATCCTTGACAGGTTTTGCTGCACAAGCCTCAGTTCACAGGAATGTAAGCTTAAATGAGCTGTTCTAATTTATATGTGACTCACAAGAGGCAGGGGTCTGGTATTTTTCCTAGTTTAATTATGCAATTGAATGCTGAATGAAGGTAAAGTACAATGTAAAGAAAATACATCAAAATATACAAAAATAGAAGAAGGCAATGATCAAAGTAAATTACAAAAAAGTAAAAACAAAGTAATCTTTCACTCAGAGTAGTCTATGGGAAAGTCTGAGTGAGATTTTCCAGAAAAGACTTGAAATGCTTTATTTTATCCCGTAAATAGAAGATTAAATTCCAGGCTCCACCCTCACTTTAAAGGTAATTCACCTTAACTGATATGATCTTATTTCTGTGTGACTCACAAGAGACACAGCTCTGGTGTCTTTCCTAGTTTAATTAATGCATTACATCCAAGTGACATTTCCAGGTGCATCTGCAGTTAACTCCTACTGACACATCTAGGCATCAAATATTGCTTGTCCATATTTGCATTAATAATTCCAAAACCATGCTATATAGAAAGTTTTAAAATATTTCTTCTTAGACCTTACACAAGGGCCAATTCAGTTGCATTAATATTTGACCTCTGTCTAGTGCAAGTAATGAGATATTAACTGTTGTTTTTATGATATTCATTTATATAGATATAATTGTCACATTTTTCTAAATATCTCAACAACAAACTAACACAGACAAAATTCTTTAGCTCATATAAAAGCTCTCAGCTAGATGAATATAATGCTGTTGAAAGTATATGTGTAACTTGAGTGGTTGCTAAGATATTGTAAGTTGTTTACAAAATATTGCAAACGTAATAGTTGTGTTTACTATGACTTATAAAATTCAGTTTAAGATCTAGAACCTAAGGAATAATACCACTATAAAAATAGTTTGTTCTGAAGGGTTTGCTATTTATACTTCTTTCATAATTCCTATGGTTACAGCGATATGAATATTTGTTTGAAATGTGAGGAGATAATTTGATTCTGTGAAAAGGCTTATATTCTGCCCATTGGAAGTTACAGTGCAAACCTCCAGAGCTCCATTGGAGTGAATGAGTTAAGGAACTGAAAACTAAATACAAGTAAAACACAGCAAAGAAAATACACCAACATATGGAAAGTAGAAGAAGGCAAGTAAGTAATACAAATTACAAGTAAGCAACTATAAACTAACATTTCCCTCACAGAAGTCTATTGCAGAGTCTGAGTGACCTTTTTCCAGTACAGGCTTGAAATGTTTTATTTAACCAATTAAATAGGAAGTTTAGTTAGTAGCTCCATATTCAGTCTACAGATAATTAATCTTAATTGACCTGCTCTAATGTTTCTGTGACTCACAAGAGACAGAGCTCTGGTCTCTTTCCTAGTTTAAACAGGTAATTGAAAGCAGTGTACAAGAAAAACACAGCACAAAGGAAATGCATCACAATATATAGAATAGAAGAAGGCAATGAATCAACACAAACTACAAGAAAGCAAAAACAAGCTAACCTTTCCCTCACAGCAATCTATGGCAGAGTCTGAGTGAGTTTTTCCAGCAAAGCCTTGAAGAGTTTCACTTTACCCCTTTCATAGAAGCTTTTCTTCCTAGTACCAGCCTCAGCTCACAGGTATTTCACCTTAATTGAGCTGTTTTAATTTCTGCGTTAATCAATAAGTCTGCTTTTTTCCCAGTTTAGATATGCAATTGAAAGCAGAATTTTTATTTATTTTTATTTATTTATCCTTTCCTGACTGTGTTATTCCTACTAGGCAAATAGCTTGTTTTCAGGGAGACCTGAGGTATTATTTATATTATTAAGATATTTAAGGTAAAGTACAGTGTATAGGATAGACATCACAATATTCAAAATAATAGAAGGGAATGAAGCAATACAAATTACAAGAAAGCAATAAATAAACAAATCAATCACTCAATAAATAATTGACCTATTCTAATTATTGTATGATTCAGATGAGACACGGCTCTGATCTATTTCCTATTTTAAACATGCAATTGATAGTAGACAGTGAGACAGTTTAAAGAATATATACCACAATAAGCCAAGGTTACAGCCAAGGATACTCATAAGGCCTTTTAAAGCTACATACATAACCTAAAGGGTAGGACCCAAGCATGTGCAGAACTAGTGGCCAACATTATCACACACGCTACCCCACAGAGATAGCATACCTGCTAGCAGATATGTTTGGTGAAAATTTCACTCCCTTATCCCCTCCTAACTTGCAACAAACCTTCTCCAAACTTCTCCCCACCCTACATATCTGAATAGCAGGTCTTTACAGCCTTGTCCAAGCAAAAAACACAGCGTCTATGGGACCAGACTACATCCCAGGCTGTCTTCTAAACAGGCTAAAACATGAACTAGCATCACCACTAAGTACCCTTTACAATCATAGCCTAACCACAGGCTTTGTTCATGCAGAATGGAGAACATCAATCCCCTCCACAAAGGTGGCCTAGAAACAGACCCAAGGAATTAAAGACCCATAAGCCTGACCAGTCTCATCTGTAAGGCCATGGAACATATCATTATGCACCTCATAAATATAGACATAAGTGACCTGCAAACCCTGGATCCTACCAAGTTCAGCTTCATGAAGGGCAGATCCTGCCTGTTAAATCTGGTGGAGTTCTTTGAAAATATGACCAAGGCCATTGATGAGGGAAAATCTGTGTACACAGCATACTTCAAGCTGGCAAAGGTTTTCAACACAATCCTATATTCAGGGATTATCAATAAACTTAGCAAACTGAATGTAAACCCTTTCACTGCAAGATGGATTGCCAACTGGCTCTCAAACTGGACACACACTATCAAAGTGGGTGACTCCACATCAACCAGCAGACCTGTTAGCTGTGGGGTGCCACAGAAGTCAGTGCTGGGCTCTCTACTGTTTGGTATATACTTCTCAGATGTTCAGGTCAAAACTAAGAGGTTGTGGCTAACCAAGTTTGCAGATGACTGCAAGCTGGGTGCAATCATTGAATCCCCAGAGGGTCTCACGCAGACCAATGACTGGTACATTAGTCACAATCTCAAACTGAATGCAAAGAAATGCATCATCATTCCCTTTGGCACAAAAAATGTCCCCTGAGGGATTCCCCTCACACTATCAAATCAACAACAATATCCAAAGTACCCATGAAGTGGTAAGGGACCTGGGATCACAAGCTGACTGCGACCTTAACTTTGACCACCATGTGTCTACTGTAGTAAGGAAACTTTTCATGTAGCACACTTGATTAGTAAAGGCATCTACTCGAGAGAAAAAGAAGTTATAACCCCACTATACTCGGCACTTATCCAGCCTATAATTGAGTATAATGTCCTGTTTGGCATGTACCACACTAAGCACCTACAGCACCTAGAGAGACTGCAGAGGTTTCTAACAAAGAAGATCAAGGGGCTCCAGCATGTGCTTTACACAGACCGACTAAAATCCCTGTCACTATACTGTGTATCATATAGACTTCTTAGGGGGCACTTATGCCTGTCTTACAGAGCAATACCAGACCCAAACCTAATGAACTTGCTGCATATCCATAAATCAAATGGGACTAGGGCTATCAATTGCAGGGAGCTAAATATGGCCTGCTACTTAAATAGGACATGCTGGAGGGACAGATTTATCTCACAGTAACTGGTGCATCTTTGGAACAGGCTACCATTCCTGTGAAGCAGAGCACCTCTATGACAGTGTTCAAGAGGAACCTGAACAAATTGATGGAGCACCATAAAATCTTACCAGAGATAAAATCCACAACCTTCCCGGACATCTGAAGTCATCACTAAATGCAATCTTGGGTATTGACTAGCATTTCTATGGTATTACATTGGGATTAAATGGCTAGGCTTAAAATGACCTCTGATCCTATAATCCTATGATAATCAAAACAGTAAAAGGTAATGCAGCAATGGAAATTACAACAAAGGGAAAGCAAACTAACCTTTCTCTCACAGCAGTCTATGTCAGAGAATGAGTGAGTTTTTCCAGTAAAGCTTTGAAATGTTCTGTTTTACACCTTAAATATAGGTTAATTTCCAAGATCTACCTTCGGTTCACAGGTATTTAATCTTAACTGACCTGTTGTAATTGCTGTGTGACTTAGAAGAGGCAAAGCATTGACATTTTCTATACTTTAAATTTGCAAAGGAAAGCAGAATACAATAAAAACATTGTAAAGGAAATGCACCAAAATAACAACAAAAAAAAAATAGAAGACTGCAAAAAAGCAATACAAATTATGAGAAAAAAAAAAAAGAAACTAAAATTTCCCTCACAGCAGTCTATGGCAGAGTTTGAGTAAGCTTTCCAGTAAAGCCTTAAAATATTTTATATTCCCCCTAAAGTACAAAGTTAAATTCCTAGCTCTAGCTTCAGTTCTCAGGTAACTAACCTTAATTTACTTGCTCAGAATTAAGGCAGAGCTCACAAGAGACACAGCTCTGTTCCCTCTCCTAGTTTAAATATTGCATTGAAAGCAGAATACTAGTAAAACATGATGTAAAGAAAATGCCCTAGAATATCCAAAATAAAAGGCAGTGAAGCAATACAAATTATAAAAAAGCAAAATAAATATCCTTTGTTTCACAGCAGTTTGAGTGAGCTTTTCCAGTAAAGCATTGAAGGGCTTATTTTAACTGTTATATAGAAGGTTTAACTGATAGTTCAACCCTCAGTTCACAGGTAAAAAACCTTAACTTATTACATCCAAGTGACACCTCCAGGTTCATCTGTTATAATTCCTACTGGCACCTTTAGGCATTAATATTCCTTGTTCATATTTGCATCAATAATTCCAAAACCATACTATGTGCAAGGTTTTAAAAGATTTCATTCATCTTAAAGCTTATACTATAGCAAACTCAACTGCATTAATATTTCACCTCTATCTAGTGCAGGTAAGTAGATATTAACTGTTGTTTTTATTCTATTAATTTATATAGATATAATTTTCACATTTTTATAAATATCTCAACAACCAAGTAACACAGACAGAATTCCTTAACCTCATATGAAAGCTCACAGCTAGATTAATAAAATGCTGCTGACCATATGTGTGTAACTTGAGTGATTGCTGAGATATTGTAAGTTGTTTGCAAAATATTATAAATGTAATAGTACTGTGTTTACTGTGATTTATAAAATTCATTTTAAGTCCTCAAACCAAAAGAATAATACCACTATAAAAATAGCTTGTGCTTAAGAGTTTGCCATTCATACTACTTTCATAATCCTTATGGTTCCAGAGATATGAACATTTGTTTGAAACATGAGGACATAATTTGATTCTGTGAAAAGGCTTAGACTCCTCCCATTGGAAGTTACAGTGCAAACTTCCTGAGCTCCATTGAAGTGAATGAGTTAATTGATGTGCTCTGCTTTTTGTGTGTGACTCTTATGAGACACGGCTCTGGTATCTTTCCCAGTTTAAATGTACAGTTGAAAGCAGGACACGTGAAAAGTGTACATAAAATACACAAGAATATATAAAATAGATGAAGGCAATGGAGCAGTACAAATTACAAGGAAGTAAAATTAAACTATCCGTTTCTTAACAGCATTCATTGGCAGTGTCTTAGTGAGCTTTTCAAATGATGACTTGAATTGTTTTCTTTTATCACATAAATAGAAGGTTAAGTTCCTAGCACAATCCTCTGCTCACAAGTAATAAACTTAATGGAGTTTCTCACAGGTAATTAGGTTGAATTGACCTGTTCCAATTTCTGTGTGACTCACAAGAGACACACCTCTGATCTCTTCAATAGTTGGAATATGCAACTGTAACATATATCACAATGCACAAAATGGAAGAAGGGAATCAAGCAATACAAATTACTAAAAAGTAAAACAAACTAACCTTTCCATCACAGCAGTCAATGGCAGAGCCTGATTGAGGAATACCAGTCAAGTCGTGAACTGTTTTATATTTAACCATGAACTTAAAGGTTTAGTTCCTAGCTCCACCCTCAGTTCACAAGTAATTTACTTAATTGATCAGTTGTAATTTCTTTGTGACTCAGAAGAGAGAGAGCTTTGTTCTCTTTCCTAGTTTAAATATGCATTTTATAAGCAGTGTGAAAGTAAAAAAAAGTTTAAATAAAATATACCACGATATACAAAACTGAAAAAAGCAATGAAGCAATACAAAGAACAAGAAAACCAACACAACATATCTCTTCCCTAACAGCAGTATATGTCAGAATCTGAGTGAGTTTTTCTGTAAAGCCTTGAAATGTTTTATTTTAACACTGAAATTGAAGGATTATTTCTGAACTACAGCCTAAGTTCACAGGTAATTAACCTTCACTGATCTGTTCTAGCTGATGTGTGACTCATACGAGACACAACTAAAGTCTTTTTCCTTCTATAAATATGAAATAGAAACAATAATATTAGTAAAACACCAACAACAAATCAGTAAAAACTATGCACAAACTCACAATGCAAAATAAGAACCCAAAGTAGGAACAATTCCACACCTCACAATAATCTACACAAGCAACGTTGCCAAAGAATGTAAGATTCAAAAGGTAAAATACTTAATTTATTATAAAAACAGTAAAACTTGAGCACTTTCTTCCCAAAGTCAAAAGGGTCTTCATCACAGTAAAGAATGTAACAAACATCTTTCATTTAAACACAAAAGCCCAGGAAAAGGTAACCAAAGGGCATTTGAATTTAAAGGTACAATAACATCAAACCAAACATATTTTAGTAAACATTAAAAACTGCATAAACTTGCAAATTTATCTAAAATATTTTTCAAAATCAGATAAATAACATGTTGAAAAAAATAGTATGCACCCAAGCAATTGCATTAAGGTGTATCTTCATAAACCTGTCACACAACAGGGAAACAATCAAGAAAAGCAGGTAGCATAGCCTTGTCTCTTGTTGAACAAAAACACATTACAGTCAATACAGACATAAACCTTATTTAAAAATATATATATTTTCAGCTAAAAGCTTTACGGTTTAAGAAACAGGCAAGGGATGTACCCTCATTTAGACTGTGGGGTCCAGAGGCATTGCTTCTAATTTGCCACTTGGACTCTTTGCATTCAAACTTAATTTTCTAAGGTCCACCCTGGGTCTAAATCAAGGATGTCAATTACAAAAAACATAAAGACAATGTCATTGTACTTTTAGATGTGTTTAAAAAAGGCTATTTACACTGTCTTTTTTTTAATATTCCTTAGGTGTTCATAAATTCTATCTTTTAAAGCCCTTTTAGGTTTATCAATGTAGAAAGAGGAACACTGGGAACACAGTGCTATATAGACTACAATTTCCATTTTGCAATTACAGTCCTTAGGGCAGAAAATTGTTCCATAACCTACTACCTTTAGCTTTTCTTTTTTCTTTATGTAAGAACAGTAGGAACAACAGCCACACTTAGACATAATCTGGGAACTTTTATTGTTTTTACTAAATACAGTTTGCCTTTCTAGATGGTCCTTCAAGTTGCAGTCTATTCTGAAAGTTACTAGTGGTGTAGTCCATAGCTTTTCTGTGTTTAAACCACCCATTGAAAGAATTGTCTAGTAGTTTTTTAGTATCAACTGGACATCTCTGGTTTCATGATTGTATGTGGGAATGCACCTATATTTTAATTTAGAGCTATTCAAATGTTTGTTTTTCACTACATTACCAATACCTAGTAAGGGAATACAAAGCCAATCCATCCTTTTTCATTTAATCTCCTGTAATATTCCTTCTAAAAATGTGGCTGGGTAACCATGGTTATTTAACATTTGCATTAAAGTTTCCCCTTCTTTTATGAAGGAGTCAGTTTCAGAAACTATCCTAGCAAGGTGAACCAGCTGGCCCTTAACTAATGCCTTTTTCTGATGTAAAGTGTGCTGTCAAAATTAAAAATGGAGTCTGAGTAGGTGGGTTTTCTGACTAAACCAGAGGTAAGCCAGCAGTTGGAATGATCATTTCTCAGTTCCCTGTCTAAATAGTTTAAAATTTCAAAGGATTTATTTAGAGTGAAACTGAAAAGTGGGTGCCGGTGTTAATAAAGGTGAAAAACTCATCTAGTTTATTCTCACTATTGCTCGATAAAGATAACTAGGTCATCAAGGTAGCACCTGTACAGATTCCAGCATTTACCAAATGGTGAATTAAATAAATAATTGTGTACCCAGTATGCTAGGACAGTGTTTGCAAAAACAGGGGCACATGTGGCCCCCATTGCTACACCATTTGTATGCTTAGAAACTGTACCCTCAAACTATATGAAATTATTTATAGGACACTTTCCATAAGAGAAGTCTCTGCCTGAACCATCATGGGTTCCAAATCAGTATGCTGATATAAATACTGGTGGAACCAATCAATACTTGTGTCATGTGGTATAACTGAGAAGGAATCTTTGATGTCTATAGTGACCAAAATTAATATTTCAGTGTAGGTGTCTCTGTGGATCTTACTCAATCTTTGTAAATGTGGGGTTTCTTGGTTAAAATACCTTTCAGTTTTGTGTCAATAAACTTTACTATTAAATGTTTTTTTGACCCTTTTGCGTGTACTATTGGTCTTAGGGGCAGCTCTACCAAATTATTGTGAATTTTAGGGATCCTAAATATTGTTGGGATCTGTGGAAATTCATTTTTCATATAGTTAACCTCATCAATGGTTATCAACTCTTCTAGTAGCAAATCATACAAAGTTAGGTCAATTTTCCTATACAAATCATTTAACTAATTTTTAGAGCTCTCTTCATGTTGGTCAGAAACCAGCATGGTCCCCATCCTTTTTGTGTATTTGATTTGGTCCATTACCACCATCCTAACAGCTTTATCAGGCTTCATGCATCTAATGGTTTGGCTTGTACTAATTTCAGTAAGTAAAATCTGTTCCCTTTCATCCACATTATTGTAAGTCAACCCCCTATTGTTTTTGAACATTTTTCTCATCTCATGTTCATGTTTTTTTTTTTCAAAAAGTGAAAGAGTGAGATGTAAGGGTGGGTTAAAAACAAAGTTTTTTACAAGTGTTACTATCTTCAGTATTCAAGTTCACATTATAAAAACACACAGTCAGATTTATCTTTCTAGTAAACACTTTCAAATCAACAATAGTTTTAACCAGGTTACCTTTTTTTGGAACAAATGTAAGACCTTTCTCAAAAAGAGAAGCATGAGTTCTGGAAAGATCCTAGGAACTATAATTATATACTTTGAAATCATTTTGACAGTTTGTAATGATCATGGGTCCTTTGGTAACAGGTAATTCCTTGCGTGACCCCATCCCTCTCTGGGGTCTTGGCAAATTCCTAAATGTGGTTCTGAGAGGTGTTGCCCCTGCCATCACCCTCATTGTGCTTTCATCTAGTTCCTTATTCTTTTCAATTTCTATGGGGAGGGGGAGCTCAGGGGATCTGGGAAATAGTCCAATGGGACTTTTAACTTCTGTGAAATAGTACCATCATTCAGAGCAGTGTCTTGTAATTCAGTACCAAAATCAATGTTAATTTTAAACCAGTTGTTTAACATATTACCATTACTGCCCTCACAACCAACACCAAACATGCAGTTGTTGGATAAGTCTCTGAGTACCGGGTATATTCAAAGGTTCAAAAATAGAATGGTTACCTTGTCCCAAGGGAATCATTGAAGCAGTGCTGTTATCAGTATCCATTCTGTGTGTGCTGTTAATACCAAATGCTGTTCCTTCAAGTTTCTGAGTTAGCAACTGTATTAGCTGAGTTAAAGCTCCAATACCAGACTCAAAGGTTTTGATGAACAAAGTAGCAGATTGTTACTCCTGATCCTGTATGAACAGTGGAAAAGGCATTCCTACTGGGTCACATCAGCACCACTGATAAACCAGTAAAAAAGTTGCACAAACACACACAAATACGAACGCAAAATAAAAACAGTTCCACAGCTCACAGTAATCCACACAAGCAAAGCTGCCAAAGAATGCAAGATCCAAAAGGTAAAATACTTCATTTATTGTAAAAAACAGTAAAATCTGAGCACTTTCATCTCAAAGTCAAAAAGGATTTCATCAGAGTAAAGAATGTAACAAATTCCCTAAATTTAAACACAAAAGACCAGGAAAAGGTAACCAAAGAACATTTAAATTTAAAGGTACAGTAACATCAAAATAAACATCTCTTAGTAAACATTAAAAATTGCATAAGCTTGCAAACTTATCTAAAATATTTTTAAAATTACATAAATAACCTGTTGAAAAAAATATAGTATGCACCCAAGCAATTGCATTAAGGTGCATCTTCATAAACCTGTCACACAACACAGACACAATAGAGAAAAGCAGGTAGCATAGCCTTATCTCTTGTTGAACAAAAACACATTACTTGCAGTACAGATTTAAAATTTATTTTTTAAAAAAAAATATATATATATATTTAGCTAAAAAGCTTTAAGTTTTAAGAAACAGGCAAGAGATATACCCTCATTTAGGCTGTGGGGTCCAGTGGCATTGGTTCTAGTCTTCCACTCATATTCTTTACATTCCAGCTTTATTTTCCAAGGTTCACCCCGGGCTCTAAATCAAGGACATCAATTACAAAATACGTAAAGACATGGTCACTGTACTTTTGGGTGTGTTTTTTTAAATCTCCCTTAGGTGTTCATAAACTCCATCTTTTAAATCCCTTTCAGTTTTACCAATATAGAAACAGGAACATTGGGAACACCGTGCTGTATAAACTACCCTTTCCAGTTTGCAATTACATTTCTTAGGGCAGAGAATTTTTCCATAACCTACTGCCTTTATATATGTATATCCCTTCCCTGTTTCTTAAAATGTAAATATATTTTGATAAATATTTTAAATATGTTTATACGTTTATGAGAATTTCAATGCTTACTAAGAGATACTTGGTTTGATGTTACTGTATCTTTAAATTCAAATGGCCTTTGCTTACCTCTTCCTGGGCTTTTGTGTTTAAATTCAGGAAGTTTGTTACATGTTTTATTTTGATGAAGTCTCTTCTGACTTTGGGATGAAAAAGCTCAGATTTTACTGGTTTTTACAATAAAGGAAGTATTTTACCTTTTGGATTTTACATTATTTGGCAACCTTGCTGGTGTGGATTATTGTAAGCTGTGGGACTGTTCCTACTTTTGTTTCTTATTTTGTAAAAGTAATAAAACACACTATAAATAAAATATACTGCAGTTTACAAAACTGAAGGAGGCAATGAAGCCACACAAATTACAAGAAAGAAAAAGCAAACTAATCTTTTTATCTCAGCAGTCTATGGCAAAGTTTGAACAAGATTTTTTAGTAAGGCCTTGAATGGCTTGACAGTTTGCCTTAACTAGCAGGTTTAGTTCCTAAACCCACCCTCAATTCATAGGCAATTAACTTTAACTGACCTGTTCAAATTTCTGTCTGACTCACAAGAGAGACAGCTCTGGTATCTTTCCTAGTTTTAATATGCAATTGAAAGCAGCATACAAGGAAAGCATGGTGTAAAGAAAATGCATCATAATATGCAAAAAAAAGCTTTCCATGACAGCAATCTCTGGCAGTGTCTGAGTGAGCTTTTCCAATAAAGCTATGCAATACTTTACTTTAAACCTTGAATAAAATGTTTAGTTCCTAGCTCTAGCCCCAGTTGACAGGCAATTAGCTTTAACTGACTTGTTGAATTTCTGAGTGATACATTCAGTGTCACTGAGTGATAATAGATATAGCAATGGTCTCTTTCCAACATTAAATTCACAATTAAAAGCATACTATAAGTAAAACAGAATGTAAAGAGAATATATTATATTATACAATGACCCCCCATTAATATTCAAAAATGTGCACGCTGATTGGTCAGCGTGCACATTGTAAATCAGAGTTATAGTAATGGAAAAAAGGTCCGGTCGCCTGGACTTTTTCCATTATTATAACTCTTTTTTTACAGCAATGGAGAATGCAAGATCTCCATTGATTCACACTGTCTAGCTATGTTAAATGAGTTTAACATAGTGAGACAGCTTTAAAAAAAGCAACGGAGATTCTCTGTTGCTTTTTTTAAAGCTGTCTCGCTATGTTAAACTCCTTTAACATAGCGAGACAGTTTGTAAAAAACAACGGAGATCTTGCTTTCTCCGTTGCTTTTTTCAAAACTGTCTTGCTATGTTAAACATCTTTAACATAGCGAGACAGCTTTAAAAAAGCAATGGAGATTCTCCGTTGCTTCTTTTAAAGCTGTCTCGCTATGTTAAACCCATTTAACATAGTGAAACAGTTTGTAAAAAGCAATGGAGATCTTGCTTTCTCCGCTGCTTTTGCCCACAGCACTGATGTACTGCGTAGGCATACCCATGCGCAGTACATCAGAACTGCCACAGAATACCAGACAGCTGAGGAAGGGCAGCAAGGAGGCATTATACAATGCCATTATTTAAGAAAAGTAATTTTTTTTCTTAAATAATGTCATTGTATAATAGCAATAACCCACTTCTGGGTGTGGCTAATGCTGGATTTACCCACAGTTGTCTTTGTTTGGCCACCCTCGTGACCAAACCACACCAACCATGGGTAAATCCAGCATTACCCACACCCAGGCGTGGGTTATTGCTATAATATACAACAATGCAACAATACAAGAAAATGCATCACAATATACAAAACAAAAAATGGAATGATACAATATAAATTACAAGAAAGCAAATACAAACAAACCTTTCCATTAAAGCAGTTTATGAAGGAGTCTGAATGAACTTTTCAAGTCTAGCTTTGAAATGGTTTAAACTGCCCTTAAATAGAAGGTTTAGTTCCTAGTTCCAGCCTCAATTCACAGATAATTAACCTTAAATGATGTGATCAAACATCTTTGTGACTTACAAGAGATACAACTCTGGTATCTTTCCTAGTTTAAATATGCAATTTAAAGCAGAAAACAAGTAAAACACAGTGTAAAGAAAATATACAATAATATACAAACAGAAGAAGACAATGAAGCAAAATAAATTACAAGGAAGTAAAAACAAGTAAAACTTTTACACACAGCAGTCCATGCAGAGTCCGGGTGAGTTTTTTCAGTAAAGGCTTGAAATGTTTAATTGTATACCTTACATAGAAGGTTAATTTCTAAGTTCCACCCTCAGTTTACGTAATTCAACCTACCTGTTGTGATCTAATTTCTTTGTGACTCACAATGGACACAGCTCTGGTACACTTCATAGTTTAATTATTTAAAATAAAGCAGAATACAAATAAAACACATTGTGAAGAAAATACAATGGGCAGGATTCACGAAGGCTTGCAAGGAGTGTAAGAGACGTGCAACACTCCATGCAAGCCTCGCAATCCAGGAACAGCCCTAAACTCCGTGTAAGAGACCAGCTAAAACGTCTCTTACACGGACTGGGCGTGGACATGCTAAATACCTCACTTGCATCCGAAAGGTATGCAAATGAGGTATATTAGCGATCCACGAAGCAGAAACCAGTCTGTGTAGGAGACGTTTAAGCTGCAGAAATGTACTCAGTTGACAACTGAGTACATCTCTGCAAAATCAACAACGGAGCGATGTCAGCTCCAAAAAAAGGTTGCATATGAGTCAGGTAGCATGCCAATGGCCAAATATGTGGCCATTGGCAAGATAACCCGATGCAAAAATATAAAAATAATGGTTTTTTTTTCGGAAATTGCCGATGTTTAAACCCAGCGCAGCCCCGCGCAAACGGGCTGCGCTTTATAAAACTATAAAAAAGAAGGTTATAAACCCACAAATGTGGGTTTAATGCAATACATGGAATGACAATGCAGGGACCAGCAGACAAAAACCAACATGGCCACCGTGTAGTGGTTGCTAAGGGGGGAAGCTGAGTCTAAGACATGTAACTAAGCATTAGTAGGCAATCTCATGTAAATGAGGGTTAGGATACTGTATCCCACAGTCACATAGCAAATGAGCACTGTCTGAGTAGTGTAAGAGATAGAAAAGGGGGAGGAATAGAGTAGGAGATAGGTGACATCACAGGGGGGAATGGTAGACAGAAACGCAGTTCATTGGAGGCCAGTGTAACATGACAGATGACAGGCACAGATCATGGAAAGAGGTGTGCCACTAGAGAAGTCATGGAAAGACAAGAAATGGAAGGTGTACACTGTTACCTAGACCAAAGTTTCTTGCTGGCCGTGCATGCGCACGTGTGCGCACAATGAAGCGCGAGTAAGGCAGTGTGCGTGAGTGTACGGCAGTGTGAGCATGTGGGAGCGTGTTGGGAGATGTTTAACACTGTTTGCACGGGTGTGCGCGTGTGGAAGGCAGTCCGAGGATATAGGAGGCTGTTGGCAGACGTGTAACAGTGTTTGCGCGGGTGTACGCACGTGTAAACCTGAATAAGAAGATCCTTAACCGTGTAAGCACATGTGCGCGCGTGTAAGCCACTGTGAGCGTGTTTCACATAGTATGCAACCTGCTCCCCCCTGAGGAAACAGAGAGGAAAAAGGAAGCAACAGAATTAATAGGAAGCTAGCAGGGATAACTGCTGAAGCTAGAAGGTGAAAATAATTAGAAGCAGGCAATTACACAGGCAGAATAGTAGCCCAGCCCAGCACTTAAAACTCTGCAAACAGTAGTGCAGGATGTTCTCATTAAGAGACACTGCAAGACAGAAGTAAGCTAATAGAAGTGAAAACTGAAAAAGCTGAACTCAGAGCAGAAATGCTAGGGGCTGCCATAGCTGTCATAATGAGACATAGGCGACTTGCTGAGGGTGGTGACAATGCAGAAGGTGCCAGACAACCCACAGTGAGGAGATGGAGAAGAGTGTACAGGCCCAGGGTCACCTACCACGGGTTACATGAGCTGGAGATTGTAGAGCGGTATAGAGTGGACAGAGAGCTCCTGCAGCAGATTGTTGAGTTGTGCAGGCCACGCCTCACACACAGAACCAACAGAGGGGAACCCATCCCAGTGGAAACCAAGGTATGTGTTGGCCTAAGAATACTAGCAACAGGTACCTTCCAGAGACCAACTGGCGATATGATGGGGATATCACAGGCATCAGCCTCCAGGGTACTACACCAGTTCCTGGATGCCATGTCAGCACATGTCGGTGATCATGTATATTTCCCCAATGCCCGTGAGGTATTGGCCAGCAATATGCGTCTCTTCCAGCAAATAGCGGAATACCCCGAGGTACTGGGTGCTATAGACTGCACGCACATACGCATCAAAGCACCAGCAGGAGAGTGGGGTAGGGCCTACATAAACCGCAAGGGCTTCCCCTCCATCAACTGCCAGGTCATGTGTGATGCCCAGGGAATAATAATGAATGTGTGTGCCGGCTGCCCTGGGAGTTATCACGATTCCCACATCTGGCATCTGACGCAGCTGTACCAGACATTTGCCAATGGGGACATCCCACACGGACACCTAGTGGGGGATGCAGGTTATGCACTGGAGCCGTGGCTGATGACACCCATCAGAAACGGCCACACACCTGAACAGGAACGCCATAATGAGGCACATGCACAAACATGTAATGTGATAGAGCGTGTGTTTGGGCTGCTCAAGTCACAGTTCCGGTGTCTGGACACATCTGGTGGAGCCTTACAGTACACACCAACTACATGTACCCAAATTGTCATGGTATGTGCCATGCTACATAATATGATCCTGTGAAAACAGCTTCAGCAGGACCAGCATAGGGCAGGGACAAACAGCCCCCCACCATTGCCAAGGCCATCACAGGCAGAGTGTGACTCGGAGGAGGAACAACCTGAGCCTGCCCCAGTAGGCAGAAGGAGGCGTGCCCAGTATGCCCTGGCCTTGGCAAAGAGGCAACGCATAGCACATACACTGGTTCAGTAGGAACCCTGTGAATGATACCCCTCTCTGACTCACTCATATAGTAAAATGGATGCCTAATGTGACACAACCTGCTCTCAAACATGTACAGGGAAGTGTAATATGCGCATCCGACAGAGGCAGCCCTGCTGCACCACCTGAGGCATGAATGCTATGTGTTAAGTAATGTAACACCAAGTACCATATGCACACCTGAGGACCCTGACTAACATCCTACCCTCACCAAGTATCATGCCACAACATGACAACGAGATGACCAAGTGCAACAATTGCCTGAAGTATCGCAGTTATCCGAAGGGGACCCAATGTGTGCCAGTCTGGGATGACATGCTGAGCATGACAAGATGCACCACCTGCCAGGACTGGCGTGCACCTATCAGTGCAGGCCTTATGGATACTGGCAAAGGCTGTTGTCACCCACAGTGTGCCCTGAATAGGTAAGGCTCAAAACACAAACCTATCTCCAGAGGTACCAGAAGGGATAAGAATAAGATAAGGGATAAGTTGAATCAGCAAGATGCATGCAGTCTAAACACACCCAGTATGGTGAATGTTGATAACTGTGGTGTAACAAAAAACTGAGGCAAGGCTCACAACAGCACCCTAACACTACCAGGTTACACCTCATACTGTGCTGTACAGCCTCAGAACTTGGACCAAGCTACAAAATGATGGTGACTAGCAAGAATTCTCAAGGATAACCACACCCCCATGTCGGTACAACAACAAAAAGCAGCATGGACTAGCCATGCTCAAGTAACAGTGGCTACAACTGCCCCCCAGTGTATAGCCTGCTACAGACTACTGTCTCAACACCAGGAACTGCATCCGGCCTATGCTGGAATACATGAATATATCAAGTCCTCAAACCCACATTATATTGGGTGACTGCAAATACCCAGACATAGACTGGGAGCATTATACTAGCTCCAACAGTGTCGGACAAAGGTTCATAGAATCCACAAACCAAAAGGCCCAGGAACAACGTACCACTCCCACAAGAGGGGTAAGCATACTGGATGTGATAATCAGCAACATGGGTACTGGATGTCAAGATGAGAAGTGTATTGCTCACTGGTAAAACCAGACCATAGAGTAATCACACTGGATATACAAATCCTGACCACAGTCCCTGGCCGGGAAACCACAGTGGAAAACTTGTGTTAAGCAATATCTGCACTCCTCCAAACTGATGTGGAATCCATTAAAGGTCCCGTGCAGGTGCACAATATGGGCCACACCTCAGAACCTGTAATACAGCCATTCCATGAACACTGCCAGGAATGCTTGGATTATGCAGTCCTAAATTAAAACAAGACACAGTGCCTAAATCTGGCATGGTGGACACCAGCCATAACGAAAACATGCAAGAGAATGAGGAAGCTACTACATGATAGAGCAAACATGAACAATGAAGTAATCACTGATCAGTAGTATGGCAATAAAATCTGTCCACACATGCAATTCACTAAGGCCAGCCACAACAAGTGGAATCTGTGAATCCTGAGGCAATGTCACACCTGCCCCAAGTACACAGACAACCCCCAACACCACCCAAGAAATACAAACATATGTGAGAGATGCAACCATCCATCCAAACTGGAGGCTGAGCTCCCTCAACTCAGTACTCCCAAAACAAGTCAGTAGGAGAAGGTAACCACACACACCACAAACACAGTCCCACATAGACCTATCACAACTGCAAACCAAACACATAAACACAGACAAACATTCCCGGAGGCACAAATTACAAACACAGCACACCAACAGAGGCCTCTAAAGCAGACACCCAATCAAACAGCCTCCAAACATAGCACATGCAACACATAGCACACAAAGCTGGTGTGCCAAACAGTCACAGGCCAGAAGGAGAAACAACATGCCTGATACAGTTGTAATAGGTGACTCCATAGTCAGACACACTGCTGTCCTGCACACCCGACTGAACAAGGGAAAGGGTACAGTAAGCTGCCTGTAGGCTGCCACAATATGCCACATAACAGAAGTATGTAGGTCACTCCAAAGCAAGTAGAAATATGATGCAGTCATAGTCCATGCTGGTGTGAATGACCTGAGATGTACCGCCCTAGACTACATGAAAAGAGACATAGATGAGCTATCTGATTATGTAGTCCAGGCCGGTATGACACTCACCGTTCGCAGCATCCTACCCTTACCAAGAGTAATGCCACAGTACAAACATGGAATGATCAGTCATAGCAAGTGGCACACTTACTGGTGTTATTCCAATGGGATGCAATGTCTGTCCGCTTGGGATGTCATGCTTGACAAGCCACGCAGCTGTCCTTGGGATGGCCTGCACCTGTTACCCCTGGGCGTCTGAATATTGGATAAGGGCTTTGCCACCTCCATAGAGCCTTTTGTAGGCAAGGCTGAAAAGACTGACCCACCACCCTAGAAAACATAAGTGGGAAGAAACATAAGGGAAATGCTGACCAATGCCAGATGTGTACACCCCAATATGCAAGCTCGAGGCCATCCCCAGAATGGAGAACATCGATGTCTGTGCAGTGACAGAAACCTGCTGCAAGCCTCCTGACAGCACACCAGCACTACCAGGTTATACCATGTATCATGTGTCATGGCCCCAAAACCTGGAACGAAACATAAAAGGAGGGTGAGTATCCGTAGTCAGCACAGACACCCATACGTCCAGGTAACTGACAATGCACAAGGCATTGGAGTTCACACATGTGCAACTAACTGTAGGCAAGACTGCTGTGCAGTCTGTAGCATGCTACAGACCACACTCTCACACACAATAACCCCACCCAGCTGTCCTGAAGACAATGGGCAGTATGAATGTCCCACCAAATAACAAACAAGGTACCACTAATTACCACATAGGTGGTAAACCAGTATGTATAGAAAGAGTAACCAGGGACCTAGGGACACAAGTGGACAGTAACCTGTTATGTGACACCCACATTGCCAATGTGGCTAGGAAGACTGTATACATTTGACACCGTAGCAGGAAAGGAGTCACATCTACGGCAACAGAGGTCATTGTGCCCCCATACCTTTCCCCAATCACACCCATAATCCAGTACAATGCCTCATATGGGATGTACCTTACCTGACACCTGCAGCAGTTAGAAAGACCTCAAAGGTACCTCACCAAGAGGATAAAGGGTCACAAATACATGCCATATGCTGCCTGGCTGTAGACACCCCAGCTGAATCCAGTTACATACTGCCTACACAGAGGCATTGCATGCCTGTTGTAGGAGGCCATGCCCAACACAGGAGTAATGGACATGCTCCACCCCAGAAAACACAAATCCATCGGAGCTGTGAGAGGGAAAGATGTCAACCTCAACAAATAATGCAATAGGATGTGCTGGTGGGACAGATACATAATCCAGAGGCTCCCCACACCCTGGACCAGAATCCCATTCCATGTTAGGCAGAGCCCCTCACTGACACTCTTCAACAGGAATCTTGCCAAGTGGATGGATGATTGTAGAGTTACACTGGGGGTCTTCACTGTGTCATGTCCAGACAGAGGCACAGCCAAGCAAAACATAAATGGCCATAATATGCACATAGCAAGGGGTGTCAAAAGCCACACACACTCTGGCTAGGCCAACAAATGCCCAGGGTGGATAGCCTAGTATGACCCTATGAACCTATGAAGATACAAATTGTACAGGACACTAAGGATAATCCCAAGGCTTTCACAACTGAAGGTAGGAACCATGTTGGGAATTCACAGATATGCCCTGAATCACACAAATATCACAAACACACACACATATTGCCCACATACATCCTGACAGGTGCAGTGAACCCCCCCCCCAATGCAGAATATCTATCCCAGAAGACTGCTGGCCCCCTGACATTGCAGATGCTGAGGTAACAGCCAACATCTACAAAGCAAAACACACAGCAGCAATGGTATGAGATGTTGTCCTGGGCTTAGTGCAACATGGACTCCAAGATGAATGGAATGCCAAACCACACTACTGCTCAATGTCAGCCTTACCACAGAATATGTACCCAAAGAGCAGTGTACAACAGTGGTCCTTCTCAACAAAGGTGTTGCCTGAATGGATACTGAACACTACTACCCCAGAATCCTGAGAAGCTCGGTTTGCACAGCTATGGAAAGGATCAGCATGTACCACAGACATAAAGATATTGGGGACCTACTGACACCAGACCCAACCCAGTCTGGCCTTCCCAAGTGCAGATCCTGCCCCTAACCATGTTTGACTCAATTGAAACAGCCATTAAGGTCATTGATGAGGGCAATGTGCTCCACACAGTGTATCTGGACCTTGCAAAGGCTTCTATACAATACCCTATGTGTTCATTATAGATAGGCTCACCAGCTTAAATATAAACCCACATGTCAGTAGAGGGGTTGCAAACCAGACCAAGGACAGAACAGACATGGTCAGACATGCTGCAGCCATGTCAGACTACAAACCAGATATAACTGGCATCCCACAAGGCTTTGTCCTGGGAACACCCTTGTCTGGTATATATGTCCCATAGGTACAGGCAAACATGGAAGGACTGTGTCCGAACATGTCTGCAGAGGACTACAAACTGCTCACCACATATGATCCACCAGCTGACACAAGCATCCCACAAAAGGGCCACATAGAAACAGACAACTGGTGCCATAGCCATGTCAGCAAGCTAAGTGCAGAAACGTGTATAGTCAACCCCCGTGGATATACAGTAAGTGCCCACCAATTACCACATAGGTGTGAACCCATTATGTAGTTAACATGTAATGAGAGACCTGGGGACACAAGGTGATAGATATCCTGCATTGGACAAACATGTGCTGTAGTGTTTACAGGAACATACCATATACCCACCTACTCACAAAGGCTGTCAGTTCTAGATAAGGGAAGGTCATTGTGGCTCTGCAGTCATCCTTCATCAGCGGTACAATTGACTACAATAGCCCCTGTGGGATGTACCTCAGCAGACACCTCCATCAACTGTAAAGTCCCCAACAGCACCTCATCAGGAGTATCAAAGGGCTTGCACAGATGCCATGTGTTGCCTGTGTCGCTGGCATCAATGAACATGCTGCACCTTGTACAATCTGAATGGCAGTGAGCCATGCACATTAGAGACCTGAACCCCAGCACTGACTTACATAGGACAAGCTGTACTGTGTGCTCCATAACACAGAAGCCACCCCCAGCACAGGCTACCCATAGAGTCACATATCAATCTTCCTCAATAGGAACCCTGATGAGTGGATGGGAGATGGTAGATTTATCCTGGGTACCACTGTCATGTCACAGGTAGACAGAGGCACAGTATACTAACCATGACATATGTCATGGCAAACTCCACGTACAATGTGTGTTGAAGGACAAACATACTCTTCAAATAGCATTACACATGGACTAGGGCACATCGCTAGTGTTTGCAAATGTACACCTATGTTGTGGAATACACTACCAATGTTGGACAAGCCTGGTTTAAGTAGTTCATATCTGAACAGAATGCAACATGGTCAGATGTACACAACTGGCCTGTAACCAGGCTGTTGTGCCCACTATTGAAATGTAAAGCAGTGATAGCAGTAAAGCCTAGGATACTGCCCACCACAGTCAAAGTACTACCAGTACACTATACAGTACTACAGTGTTAGGTCAGTGTGAAAGGATGTTGACAACTGTATGCAAAGTATCCCATGCAAACACTGCATGCACAGTATAACCCTGTTGTGTTCACACACAAAGCAGTTGTACCGTAACTACACAACATGACACACAACACACAACCATAAACGGGTGATAGTTGTTGAAGTTCACACTCATCCACAAATGTGGTGGGCTGCAGAGTCCAACATATGGAATGCTCACACTGGGCATGCTCACACACATTGACAACATGCCATGGGAAGGCTGAACTGGGCATGCTCACACACTTAGGCCAAATCTCGGTGTAGCAGTTGGACACACATAGCTGGTATTGTTATGTTGTATTCCAGGAACCAACCACATTATAGCAGTCTGCCCAGTGCACACAGCTAAATGACTACAGAGACATACGTGATATAGTGG
Organism: Protopterus annectens; assembly: GCF_019279795.1. NCBI lineage: Eukaryota > Metazoa > Chordata > Ceratodontiformes > Protopteridae > Protopterus > Protopterus annectens. Next base: position 571,934,178 of record NC_056745.1, read on the forward strand.
ATCCCTCCCAGATGCAAACATCTTCCACAGATGCACAAGTTGTTCATACAAACAGGGAATGCTATGGCAATAAAAATGTGCAAACAGTCTATCAGCAACAAATAATGTGCATTTCACAATTAAACATATGGGTGTAGGGTCAACACTAGGCTGTGTGCCCTAGGGAATGACAGCTTAGCCAAAGTGTGCTTGGTGTCTGCCTCCCCACAGGATGCACATTCCCCTTTCTAAACACAGATGATGTCAGCACCCTCTAAGTACAGCAGGAGAAAAGAAACTCCCCAGTAATCTGAATAGCGTGCTTTGCTAATGCGTCCGTCTCAAATGTCATAACATAGTTAGGTAGGGGTGTCAAATCCTGCAAATGCTCAGTGTGTGTGTGTCTGTGTGTGTGAGTGGGGTTGGTGTGTGTGTAAGTCTGTGGGAGAGAAATGTCCCTTTTGGCAAATAGGAAAACACACTATGGGATGCACATTCCCTTTCTAAACACCAATGATGTCAGCACACAATAAGTACAGCAGGAGAAAAGAAGCTTTCCAGTAATCCGAATAGCGCGCTCCACTAATGCGTCTGTCTCAAGTGCCATAACATGGTTAGGTAGGGGTTTCAAATCCTGCAAATGCTCCGTATGTGAGTGGGGTTGGTGTGTGTGTAAGTCTGTGGGAGAGGAATGTCCCTTTTGGCAAATAGGAAAACACACTACATGATGCACATTCCCTTTCTAAACACCAATGATGTCAGCACCCAATAAGTACAGCAGGAGAAAATAAACCTCCCAGTAATGCAAATAGCGCGCTCCGCTAATGCGTCTGTCTCAAGTGTCATAACATAGTTAGGTAGGGGTTTGAATCCTGTGAATGGCAAGTGTGTGCGTTTGTCTGAGGGGGGTTTGTGTGTGTGAGGGAAATGTCCCTTTTGGAAAATTGGAAAACACACTACAGGATGCACATTCCCTTTCTAAACACCAATGATGTCAGCACCCAATAAGTACAGCATGAGAAAATAAACCTCCCAGTAATGCGAATAGCGCGCTCTGCTAATGCATCTGTCTCAAGTGTCATAACATAGTTAGGTAGGGGTTTGAATCCTGTGAATGGCAAGTGTGTGTGATTGTCTGAGGGGGGTAGTGTGTGTGAGGACAATGTCCCTTTTGTCAACTATGTGAACAGACTACAGGATGCACATTCCCCTTTCTAAACACTGTTCAGCAGAAGGCCATGGCTCTGGCACAAGATGTCTGTTGCTATGATGCCCCTTTGGAAGATGCTTGTGTCCGCTGAAGAGGCAATTATGGTGGCCTGTTTGCAGTCATCTGCATATTTGGACAGCCACAGTCCGTCCGTGTTGGCCTGTACCTCCAATAAAATATACCCAACAAGAGGGTCCCAGGACTAAGCCTTGTGGGACACAACCCGTAACTGTTGTGGGGTCTGGCATGGCTCCAGCAATGCTAACCATGTGGTATCTGTCCTTGAGCCACTGTGCAATCCATCTAGTGACATAGGGCCTTATATTTAAGCTGGTGACCTTCTCTAGAATGGCCAAGTGGGGTATTGTTGTGACGGCTTCTGCAAGGTCCAGGTAGGCTGTGTGAACCACCTTCCCCTCATCAATGGCCTTGGTGACTGTTTCAAAGAAATCAACCGGGTTAAACCCGGTAGTGCTGGTGTGCTCTCAGTAGCCCTGAACAAGGCATCTGTAACTGCACAGATATCGATGTTTTCCATGCCAAGGAGTGTTTTGTGTGCACGCATCTGGAGGTTTAGATATCTGGCGTTGGGTAGCATTGCTCTTAGTTTCGTATCCCTTGTGATACCTATGAAGGTGGGTTTGTCATTCGAGCCCTGCCTAACATAGGCACAATGGGTGTAGCAAGAGCCTTTGCCAATATCTGAATGACCAATGCAAACTGTACACATGTTCATGGATGCAAGTGTCAACGAATATGCTGCGTGGCCAGTATAGTCCTCCAGCATGGGTCCTCTGAAGTCATCCACCCCAGTCTACACAAGTGTAGAGTCTGCTTGTGCTAAACACAGTCTGTGTGCAGTGACAACCTTGCCTGGGGGTGGAGATGGGATATGGATATCCAGGGAAAGGTGGACATGGGCAGGTATCAACAATGGTGGTCTACCTCTGGTGTGGAACAGTGGGTACCCACATTGCAGATGGACATGTGCAATATGTATTAAACCATGTGGCTGTGGTGTGTGGTTCTGCCATAGCACATGGACCCATAAATTGTAGTGTCGGTAGGGTAAAGAGGTAGAGGCCTGAGTAGTTCCCACACAATATGCCTGTACCTGATGTTAACAACTGGAATGGTGTATGTGAATACCTGCATATCCTGGCACTGTTCCCAGGGAAGCTAGGTGTGTGTCCTGGATGTGGGTGTGGTGTGCTGGACTGGTAGTGTTGTGTGTTACAGGTCCTGTGGTCCCAAAGCATGGTATAGAACATAACCTGCCAGTGCGATGTGCACATCTGACCCTGATGTAGGTGGCTGCATATGCATATACATGCTATCCCCCACCTGACAGGTAGTAAGACAACCACAAACCTCTGTGGAAATGAAGATGTCAGCACCCTAGAAATACTACAGGTGTAGAACAGATGCCCAGTAATTCGGATAGTGTGCTCTGCTAATGCGTCGCCCTCAAGTGTCATAATATAGTTAGGTAGGGGGTCGAATCCTGCAAATGCTCAGTGTGTGTGTATGTGTGTGGGTGAGTGGGGTTTGTGTGTGTGAAAGGCTGTGAGAGGGAAATGTTCCTTTAGCCAACTGGGAGAACACACTACAGGATGCACACGCCCCTTTCTTAACACAGATGATGTCAGCATCCTATAAGTACAGCAGGAGAAGGGAAGCCTCCCAGTAATGTGAATAGCGTGCTCTGCTAATGCATCCGTCTTATGTGTCATAACATAGTTAGGTAGTGATTTGAATCCTGCAGATGCCAAGTGTGTATGTTTGGATGGGGGGGGGGTTATTGTGTGTGTGCAGATATGTATGAGGAAAATGTTCCTTTTGCCAACTGGGAGAACACACTACAGGATGCAGACGCCCCTTTCTTAACACAGATGATGTCAGCACCCTATAAGTACAGCAGGGGAAGGGAAGCCTCCCAGTAATGTGAATAGCGCACTCTGCTAATGCGTCTCTCCCGAGTATCGTAATGTAGTTAGGTAGGAATTTGAAACCTGTAAATGGCATGTGTGTGTGTTTGGATGTGGGGAGTTTGTGTGTGTGCATGTCCGTCTGAAAAACATGTTAGTTTTGGCAATCAGGAGATCACACTACCTGATGCACATTACCCTTTCAAAGTACTGATGTTGTCAGCACCCTCTAAGTATAGCCAGAGACGAGGAACTATCTAGTAAACCGAACAGTACGCTTTGCTAATGCGTCACTCTCACGTGTCATGACATAGGTAGGTAGGGGAATGAATCCTGCATATGGCAAGTTTGCATGTGTGTGGGGGTAAATACTTTTTGGCAAATACTACTATACACCAGATGCTGCATACCCCACCAGTAAACACAGGGGATGTCACCACACTATCAGCACAGCCAGACAGGGCTGGCTGGCTAGTAATGCCAATAGTGTGCTCTGCTACTGTGTCTATTACCATCGTCAGAGTACAGATAGGCATGTTTGGGTAACCCACAACTATCACGTGTGGTTGTGTCACACAGTATGACCTTGTGTGGGTGTTTGTACATACCAATGCATGCCATCGCCTAACCCAGCAATGGCATTGCACACATGATGTATGTGTGTGACACATACACAGAAATACCTGTGACCTGTAGTAGTTACCATGTCTGACACATGCTTTGTGTGGATAAATGGTATTAGCAATGTATACCAATATGACTGTGTGTCCTAGTGTGCAGGGTCCGCACGTGGTATGTCCCTATACAGTGTGGGTGTCTATGGTGAAAGACCTACAGCAGGGGATACACATCTGGTCTGGCCCATATAGTGTACATGTAGTCAATGTACAGGTGCTGTATGTTCCCACCTGTTGTGGTAGTGGTAACATGTCATTCCACTGCATGTCGGTGACCACATGCTGTGAACTCTTCAGCTAGAGTGTTGTAGCTACAGTAATGCTCACACACAATGTTTGGCTGGATGCAGTATGGCCTTATAAACACAGTTCATGGGACTGTCATATTGCCGGTGTTGTTATGGAGGATAGGTGGTCTTCCTGTGTATGTGAGGGTTGTGTGTGCCATGCTATGAACCAGATGGCAGTCCGACACACTGTCAGCTGCACCTGAGTAGGCCCTGATGGTTTGTGCTGTGCCAACAACCTGGAGGTGTGTGTATCTGTGCTAACTTGGGATACCACACCCCTATCCATGTGTGTTACATGTGTAGGGGACGACAGGCATGGTAAGGGGCATAACCTGTCAGTGATGGGTAACACCTGTGAGGCATGAATCATGCATCTGGTACTGCACAGACACTGCAGTTCACCGTGCTGAGGGCAGTGTCCGGTGCATGCATCCTCCGGTGTACACTGCTGTAGTTGTGTAGCAGCACTGTTAGTGTCCTAACCTGTGTGATACCCATGGAGGTTGCTATGTAAACCATGTCCTGCAGCATAAGGCAGTATGTGTGTACCAAGGAGCCATGCCAGTATACATCGGGCCATGTGTGTCATGTGCAAGATGACCCGTGAACATCAATGTGGCTTCCCTAGCATGTAAGCAGACGTTGACAGCCAGTGGATACCCTATGAATGACAGTGGAGACTGAGCATAATATAGACATACAACAGCCTTCCCACATATAGTGGTAGAATACCTGGGGAGAGTATGTTGGCAACCAACATCAGGCTCATACTGGCCTGTGCCACATGCTGAGAGATCCATTCTATGTTCCCTATCATGTAATCCAGGGAGGTATGTCCCAGGCAGCCACACTGGCATGGTCAATGAGTGAGTCATATCTGTCCATGCCTCTGTCTGACCTGTATGCATGTGTGCTGTGGTGGACCATAGTGCCCCTGTGTCATATCACCGTGCCCTTCACCAGATACAGCCTGTTGAGCGGGACACCAGTGCAGCACACATGACAGGTACCTGACACGTCTGTAGCAGGTGTGTTGTGTAGCCCTACAGGCTGTGGGTGTGTGGCACAGGGGATGTGCGTGCCATGTGTGGCATGTGCTCTGTTCTGACGGAACATATGCCTGTGTGCCAGCTGCGGAGGTGTGTGATGCACAGGCAGGCTGCTAGTCTGAGTCCCCACATATGCCCCAGTGTGTTCAGCATGCTGTCAGTGTGTGTCAATGTCTGACTGGTATTGTCGTCACTGTAATATCATGTATTGCTTTATTTATTCTTCCTACATATGTTGACAGGGATAGCCCAACTGGATGCATGTCCATTCCCAGGGTAGGCCCGTGGAGACAAGCTACGAGGGTAGCAGATACAGCATTACAGAATACTAGCATGACATAGTACAAACAGATTATTTACAGAGATTACATAAGTAAGCAGGTCCAACATGTTCCACAGGTTAATGTTAGACCTGAGCACAAGCCAGGATTAAATTGTATTTACACAGTACAGTGGTTCACACAGGTTACACATCCGAGTTAGCCAGGCCTGATACACTGACATAGCCAGTTACATGACAAATGTTGTTTGGGTCTACTGTTAAATGACCTATGGTGGACATTAGGGTAATATCAGCTGGAAGTGGGTTCCATGATCTACGTACAGGATTTGCAAAGAGAGAATCACCAGCTGTGTTAATAGACTCACTAGTTCGAAGTAGTACAATGTTAGAGGATCGAAGCGGTCTAGGGTTGTTATAGGGGGTGATTGTAATTTAAGTGCAGGAGTATTGTCTGGACTATACAGGATTTTATAGGCCATAATCAGTTGGTTATACTGTATTAGGCTGGGTATTGATAGTCAACCAAGCTGATTTAGATTGATGCAATGATGTGTCCTAACAGGCGGGCCAGTGGCAAACCTGGCAATGTGGATGTAGCAAATCCAGTGCTTGTTAAGGACAGTCTTGTTCATATGTGAGAGTAGAGGGGATGCATACAGAAGGGCTGCAACAAGGTGTGAGCAAGCTATGGCACCTTTAGCTGGAGGGGCTAGGAAGGCTTTAATTCTGTACAGTGACCCTAGCTTTCTATTGATGGCTTGGCTAATCTGGTTAACATGTATGTCACATATGAGGTTATTGTCTATGATGACACCTAATAATTGTTGTGATGGGTCAGGGTAGATTATTGTGCCATCAGTTGATGTTATGGTAACAGTGAACGTGGTAGACCTACGTGTTTGTGGAATAACAGCAGTTCAGTTTGATTGGGATTTAGGATCAGACGATGTTCAGAAAGCCAGTTCGCTATTGTATTACAGGTGGTCTGGGTAGCTGAACATAACTCTACTGGAGATGTGTCTGAGCAGATCAGAGTAGAGTATACAGCATATTGGATACAGCTGGCCTTTGGGATGACAGTATAATGGTCGTTAATGATGATGGAGGACAGCAAGGTCCTTAGCATAGAGCCTTGTGGTACTCTGTGGGTGTTAGGTAGACGGTTAGAGGGTTTGGTCTGCCAGAGGCCGGCCTGCTGTTGACCATGCAGGTAGGATTGACACCATTGGAAGGCTCCAGTATCTAGACAGTCTGTGCAGGGTGTGGAGTCCAAGTTGGTGATCAACCATATCGTATGCCTTTGAGTTATCCAAAAAGAGGGCTGTGGATACATCATTGATGTTGCAAGTATGGCTTATGGTGTTAGTAAAGGCTAGGAGGCCTGACGGACTGCTGTGATGAGGACGTACGCCATGCTGAGTGTCTGCCATAATGCGAGTTTGGACTAGGTGGTGCATGACTTGTCTATGATGAAAGTCACCATAATCTCTGCATGTGGAGAGTGTATAGCTATTGGCCTATCAGTGGAGACGTCAGTAGAGCTGCCTCCTGTGTGAAGTGGGATTGCATATGACATTTCCCAGATGGTGGTGAAGTTCGATTCTAACATAGTACCTCTGATTACCTTTGAGACGGGGTAAGCAATAACATCATCTGGTTTTGATAGGTACTTGGCAGGGTGTTGATCGGCACACAGTGTAGTGGGTTTCACTGTTACAACCAAGGTACGGAGGAGTGAAGTGGCAACTGGTTGGCAGCTGGACGCAAGTAGATTTCTAGGGGTGCTGCTTTCAGGACCAGGGGAGCTAGGAGGTAGTTGGCAAGCTAGGGCCTACACTGTCTCAGTAAAGGACTGGTCAAAGCTATCAGGAACATCTTCAGGGGTATTATCATTAGTAGCAGCAGGGATTGGGTTTGACGTTTGTCCTGTACGTAGTATATCTGACATGCCACCTGACAGGGTATGGCATCACTGGGTTCAGAGAGACCAGTCCCCAGATTGGCTGTGTGGTGGCATCCCACACATGTGTTGTATATACCTGGCCAAGGGTGGTGGCTGACTGCATACATGTGGCAGCTGTGACAATGACACATGACCCACATAAACCACGACTAGACCATAGAGGCGATTCACAGGTTACCTTTGGACATGCCACCCTAGTAGTGTGATTGCCATGGTGTGTACCAACTCATAGGGTCAATGGGGAACAACATACTGAAGGTGTGTATGTGTGGGTGGACTGCCTCTGTCTCATAGCACTAACATATATGACTGCACACGTGGGTATATGCCGGGTAAGACGTGTGCAATGTGTCACAGGCTACTTACATGCGTACAGGACAGACAGTGACGTTCTGTCATTTGTAAGGTTGACATACATATGGTACGCTATGCAGATGTCACTAGCAGTCTACAGAAGCACTGTAACCCTGCATTGCAGGTGTAAGCAGTGTTCCAGGGGACCCCAGGCAAACATGCATGCAAACAAGGCTACAGTACACAGGGCTGGAAGTACTGCATCATACAACAAAGAAGGGGTAACAATAGCAGTAATTCACAATGCATATATGTAGGCACTGTCAACATGTACCCAGGAATACGCAGCACAGATGGCCATGGTGGAACTGATATTATGTCATACTTATTTGTGGTCTGGACAACATTGGTACTGCACACATATCTACATGTGTGAACATACACATGGCATAGTTGTTGTGGGCATCTTGGCACCATTACTGTACATGTCCACCATTGCATATCACTACTTGCGTTAGCTTTCCCCCTGTGCTACCCATGTATGCGGCTATCTGTTGACAACCTTACCACCGGCATGCAATTATGTGCATCTGTTATGCTTTGGTATGTACTATGGGTGCAGATAACAATTCAGGACATTCATACAGTTACTACAGCAGGCATGCTGGGGTACACACACAGTCATAGCAGCACACTGTACTGTCACCAACATGATACTACTAATACACGTCTATGTAGTCACCCTGTGCATCAGCAACGTGTTTACCTGTTCCCGCAATGATGTTGGAGATTGCAGGAGGTGGCACAGTGTCATCATATGCACAGGGTGTGGATTAGGTATGCCTGAGTCAGCCACTGATACCACCAATTGACATGTGTGTGTATGTGTGTTGGTGAGGGGCAGCAGTACAGGGTGGGCCAGTGTTGCTGCAGTGTGTGCATGTATGTGGTTGCCCTAGGTGTTAACATTCTGCATGTGTGTATGCACGCACACAGTTCCACCTCATGGCTGCCATATACAGGGGTTTGTGGACAGCCACAGACTGCACCTGGCAGGCCATACAGATCAGTGTCTGCGTGCACGGACACGGTACCTGTGCCTGGCAGGGGTGCTACGGACCGTATCCAGTACAACGCCTGACTGGGTACTGTCATCAGAAGCGGGTGTGTGTTGACTGGACACATGTCCCTGTTGGGACTGTCCAGAGCCACATGCATGTGGTCTCCTGGGGCATTCCGATAACAGCACAGACCCAGCATTGTGGGGCTGCTGCTGGCACTATGGGGGCGTGTGCGAGCCTGTTGCAGTCCGCACCGACTGCCAGCTGCTGCGGCTGCTGGCATACGGCCACGTCGACGCTGCAGACGCCCACCATTGCCCTGGCTCATGGACATCTGGTTGTGGAACTGCTGTAATATGTCCCCACAACGTCTGTCTATGACATCAGTGAAGTTACGGATAGCATCCGCAATGTCATGCATACTGTCCATCATGGCTGTGCGGCATGCTCTGAGCTCCCTCAGACCCTGTCTGGTGTACCTTTCCATACGTGACTGAGCCTGCATGACAGTCCGAAACATCGCTGAGGTTGACAGACCTCTTTGGGCACGTCGGCCAGGGGCAGTGCGCACGGATGCTCCCACGAGAACCCATGGGCAACTGTCTGTGTGGTACCATTGGAGGACCCTGCCCATGGCTGCTGTGTGGGGACGCATGTGCCACAGGTACCACATTACCCTGGTCTATGCCCGCTGTATCCTGTCCATCACCTAGGGACAGTGGTGACATAGGATGTATAGGCAGGATGACTGTGCTTAATGATGGGGTTGACAGCTGTGTACTGTCAATTGGCTGACCAATGGCAGACCCTGACACACCTTCCTGTACCATTACACATATATCATCATCACCAGTAGCCGTGGCACAGGTTTCAGGTTCCCTGCTGCAGGTCACCAGACCAGCCCCAGAACCTGTGGGATGAAGACAGGAAACACAGTTTACATTCTCCAGACATTGTTACCAGTGATGCACTCATACACACATGCACACCTGGACACATGCACGCAGGCACACATGCACACATGCACACATGCACACGTGGACACATGCACACATGGACACATGCACACATGCACACATGCACACGTGGACACATGCACACATGCACACATGCACACATGCACACATGTTCACATGCACACATGCACACATGGTCACGTGTACACATGGACACATGTCCACATGCACACATGCACACATGCACACATGCACACATGGACACAGGCACACATGCACACGTGGACACAGGCACACATGCACACGTGGACACAGGCACACATGGACACAGGCACACATGCACACATGCACACGTGGACACAGGCACACATGCACACGTGGACACAGGCACACATGCACAACTGGACGCAGGCACACATGCACACATGCACACATGGGTACTGACACACCTGCACACATGCACGCCCTGCAGTATACACACAGAGCAGTACTGAGTTACACTACTGTTACTAGCATTATCAGGACTATTATAGGTTATGTTAAACACACTCACCAGCATGGATGGCCTGTCTCTCTGTAACCCTGGAGGGACCTGCAGAAATGATGAGATTAATGTTAGTGGGCACATCTGTCCCATTGATATTGCATATGTTCCAGTGTACAGAACAGTCAGGTGTACATATGGCATTTACCTGCACGCTCCATGTCATGCTGCTGTGTGGAACCAGCCTCCATCATAATGCAGGTGTACTGCTGTTGGTGTTCTGGGGCTGGAGCCACAACACTTAGGAGTAGCCCCTCCAGTCTGGTGAGGGGGGGATGTGTGGCCACCCCACCTCCTGTGGCGACCTGTTGCCTGTGGATATCTGCTGCACACTGCCTGACAGTTCGTATTAAATCACTGCAGTGATGTCGTACCTGCTGATATGTCCTGTTATGCGTGCCAATTTCATTTACCCTATGGACCAGGTCTTGCCACAGTGCGGCCCTCTCCTGCTGGTTCTGACTGGTGTGGGAAAACAGGATGTCATACTCCCACACCAGGCTCCGGTGGATCTCCTCATCCTCCGCAACAGAGTAGGTGGGGTTACGCTGTCGCGCCATCTCCCTGGAAGAGAACACAGACAGGATATCAGCGGACGATGACAGCAATGTATGGCACACATACTATACATGATATGCATGTGTAGTGATATACTACTACTCCCATATGTTGCATGTGTGTGTCACGGTGGATACACGGGTGCATGGCCAGATATCAGTGCTCAGTGAACACCTGTGCAACAATACCTGCCACATTCCACACTACATAGTAGCATGCCCTATCGTTCAGCACACACTGACAGGTGCCATGCACAACCTCACTCTGGGGGTCCAGTCCAAGGTACTGTATGTGGGACACCATCCACTACTCTGATGTAGACATACGTTACTCGGCCTGGATATACATATCCCACCACCACCACCAGTACAGTGGACTACATTGATATGTATGTGGTCAGACAGTTATTCACTTGCTGGGACTGGGATGTTATCCATGCAGCACACTGTGCCAGTGGAAGCCACAAGCCACACTGCTGGCCCCTTTGCAAATGCTTACCACATACATGCTGCAGATTGCATGGCACTTGCACACACATGTCTACCCCAGACCCTATGCACAACGGTTAGGCATCCTGTCCAGTGGACCCCAGACAGAGGCAGACTGTATAACAATAGCAGGAGGTTACTGCAGGGCAGTGCACATTCACATTGAGGGTAGGCATCTGTGGTCAGCACTGGTACTATGCTACAGTCCGTCATAACAACAGCCACAGCCTACTCTGGGAGGGTGATAGACAAGAACACTGTGGATGACCACGGGGCCTTCTTCAGTTATGTTACACATATGGACCACATGCCTCAGATATGCTCTGTGTTAGTCCACACCTACTTAACATTCACCTGACACATGCATATTGGCTACATTCCTGCAGACATGTGTGGTGCACATATCCCCCCTCCCTCTCCCTCACCTTTTGGATATTTATCACAGATGCATGTAACGTCACTATCATCGCACATGTCCAGGTGGGGGCCGCCCTCGGCAGAGCAGAACACATAGCATCCCTGTGACCTCGTGGTCCCCCTGGATGTGTGCTACCAGAACTCTGAGGGGACATACCACCGCATGTAACACTGATAGTTTATCTGGGCCGTGCTACAGGATATGTACCTGGACAGTGGCATGCAGCGACGGTGGTCCCACAACACTAGTGGGGCACCTCAACTGACCCTGGGGATTACCACATCATATGCATAATGGGCCTGGTCTGCTACGCTATGGGTTAATGCAGTAGGGGATGCATGTGCAGTGACATCAGGTACCTGCAGACACTTGTTCCCAGCCAGTGTGCCTTTGGGATGGGCTGATCCTGACATGTGGGCCTGGCTGACATGTCAAAGCGGTCACTACAGCCATTGCTAGCCCAACGCACAGACACATGCTGCCAGGATCCTGGCCTATCACTGCTTGACATGTGATGTGTGGTCATCCCCTTTTGTTGGAACTACATACACACAACATATCACATGGACATACCTATAGATACAGACCTATGACACATTTGGAGGGTTGACAGTATGCACACTGTTAACCTGCTACCTTGCATTACCTCTGTTTGTCGCAGCTGGTTGCGTTCCACAGCTTCTGCTTGCTGCTGCTATCACTCTCAGTGCTGACAGCTTCAGGGTAGAGAGGGTCACAGTTTTTTTTGTGTGATCTCGCTCTCTCTCTCTCTCTCTCTCTCTTTCTCTTCATCTTCTCAGCCTCCCTCTGTCTGCTTACAGACAATGCAATTAACTTATTGCATGTTGGGAGTGTTAGCATTGGATGCTTTTGTAGGTATCTGCATAGGTCCATGTGATGGCCTCTGCACCAATTGGAGGCCAGCATTTGCTAATTGCATACAGCCAGTTGTGTACTGATTGCAGTTCTCACTGTGATTTCAGATCACTGCTATAAAAGGGTATGTGTGATAGGCGTTGCCCTTTCACATTGTGTGGGCGGGGACCATGCTGGTATGCTGTGGACAGTGTTCTGTGAGTGTAAAGGTTAGTATCTCTCTCCTGCTTCAGGCTGTGTTGTATATTCACATTTCTCCATTCCTCTTTCATGTTCCCTGTAGCAAGTGTGTATGCACATTGACTCCTACAAGTATATATAGTCATATATATATATATATATATATATATATATATATATATATATATATATATATATATATATGTATATATATCTATATATATATGTGTACATATGCATACATATATCTATGTACTTTAACTGACCTTATTATCTACAGGCTGCCAACTAGCATGGCTGTTTATTTTCACAAACTACTATTATGGATATCCATATATATATTTTTTTTCAGTTACATGCTTTGTGTACTACACATCCTATATTCACTTTACATTCATCCCTACTTTTACAGGTTATATTTATTTTAGCACAATATGTTTGTATGAGAGTCATGGCTTAGTGGTAGGTTGTACAGACTAGTGCTTCCAAGGTCCTGGGTTCGGGACTGACAGTGGGAGTTTATTTTTCTTTTGAACTGAGTACAGGACCTGTCAATCACAGTGACTAAGGCACTTTTAAGCAGTTGTAACCGGGCTAGCGCTGGTTTGCATGGAGCTCACGCATGCGCACTGGCGGTAAGCTCCGCGCACACCCGCTTACAACTGCTTAACGGTGCTTACTCTGGCGCACCCAGCTATTTTCTTTGAAAGAAAAGAAAATGGGGAGACAGGAAAGTGGTGAAAAAGGGGTCACAAAGAGGGTAAGACAGTAGGGAAACAAGCTTGGGATGTGCAGGAGGGATGTAGGTAAGGCCCATAGCTGCCCATTTTTTCAGCAGCAACAGCTGTGCATATGTATGTAATTTGGTGTGACATTTGAAACCTTCCAACCCTGGGAGAGGTGTCAGGACAACAATAATACTTGTTGTACAGCCAATTGTAATTGATAGGGTCCATGTCCAGTGGACATGTGTGCGGAATGGGCAGCTATGTATGGGGCGTAATTTTTTTGTGGGTACAGAGTGCCCTTTTTTTTTTTTTCAGGTAAGAGTGGTATGTCAGGTGAAGGCAGTTGGTTTAGATGGGGAGGTAGGCTGGGTAGGTAAACAGACAAGACAAACAAGACGCATACAGGGGCGGTGTATGACACGTGTGGGGGGGTTAGACAAATGACGGGGACGGAGGTTTGGATATCCAGAGCCCATGAGCCCACAGATGGCAACAGTGGAACTGATATCCCCACCCATAGGCAGTTGCCACTGTCCCTTCACTGCCCAGGATGGGGCTGTGCTGAGGGCTGTGTAGGCGGGGCAACGGGCAAGCCCGTTAGTTGCACCACCCATGCCTCGAGCTGGCGTAGGGGCTCAAGGACAGAGTCCCGAATCTCCCTACGCACCACAGTCCGGACACTACGGAGGGTGAGTGGTGGATCTCCTCCGGCCACACTTGCAGAGGGGGGGCGAGCCCCATCCCCTGCAGCGCTTCCACCTGCAGGTGGCACAGGGCCACCGGAGGAGGGTCCGGACTCGGCACTAGTGCCAGGTGCACTCGCCAGCTGAGGTGGGAGAGGTGGGTCCACCGGAACCCACCTTCCCTGTCGTTCTATGTTTTGCATTATGTCATGACAGTTTGGGTTAGTGACATATAATACCATTCACAGTTAGTTGTAACAGCATGCATTAGTATTCCCATTAACCAAACACCCAGATATTCACACCATTGAACAGCGTGCATAACACATGCATAATTTGAACAGTAATACACAGTCCAACAACATGCAGGGTTGATTGATGGCAACAGGCCATCAGGTGTGGATGTATGAACAGGGCGGATGCATCAACAGACATGCAAATATATATGACCCAACAGGACAGACGTCCAGGGGTGTTAATTGTGATTGCACATACCATTTTCACATGGAATGGGTTATAGGTGGTTAGAGTGGGGTAAATACAGTAATATTAACACCTTCGAATACAAATACATATGCTGTACATTTCTAATAGCTACAGTTATATACACACTACTGTTCTAACTACAGTGTCCTATATGTTAACTACTTAACCTTGCAGATGGGACTGTTACTGCAACATCAATCTACATTTTCTTGCTGTTCATACACATTCATATCGAGCTTTGTTCAGATACATCATCCTGTTACTTTTGCTTTATATACTTGTAGACAAGTGTGGATGTTTGGTATATCAGACAATCATCCTATCTGCGTATTTCAGACTGGGAGCAACATATCCAGATGTTGGTGTACACATTCCACATGCAGCAACACTTTGAACAGATTTTGCTGTTTGGTTCTGAGTCTCACATGCATTTAATTCTGTCCTAACTGCAGTATAGTTTATTCAGGGGTTATTACTAATGTATTGCTGTATTCCTGACACTTTCTCACACTCTCTCACTTGCTTTCATGTTACTATTCAGACTGGTACTTCTAGGCTTTATTGACATGTTTTAACAGTAGTTATTACAGTTCTTTCCAGCAGTCTCACTTCTGTCATGTTTCAGTATTTCCACAGGGATATATTTCACACATGTGATTTCATCCTCTTCTGCAGCTATACTTTACATGCTGCTGCAGGTTGTGTACTATTTTCTTACAGGCAGGGCAGTTTTATTTCAAAATATATGTTGGACAGTTTCATGTTTAGTTTACACTTACAGGCTGGGAACTGTTGTAATCAGGCAATACTTGCATACACTTTCACACTGTTACTTGCAGATTTAATTCCTTCCTGGCTACACTGCACTCTTTTGCTGACTGTCATACATTTATATATCTTTACAGTTACTAGTAGTGGATTACTGACCTGCCTGGTGGCAACCGCACCAGCCTATCGGCATAGGCTCTGCGGTTCGCAGAACGGACACCTGCAGCTGTAATATAAATGAAGTAATATTGGAATACACATCTCCATAATTTCAGGTAGTTTAACTTTCTACATACATAATTAATTGTTACTTACTCAGTGGTGGGGCGTTGGGTGATTGTCGGGCCTCCTGGATCCAAAGGTTCAGTTGGTCCTGCTTGCGTCTCTTCAGGTCCGCATGGTGGTGACGGACCTGCTCACCTGTCCTTGGAATTCCTGTGGCACTGGTGAGTTCATGAGCCAACTGGTCCCACGCCTCAGCCCTGTACGCTCCCCAGAGGACCTGGCCCTGCATGAGTTGGGCCTCATGGTTGTGGACTAGGAGCCAGGTCATGTACCTGGACTCCTCAACACCCCACCTCTGCGCTCGAAAGCGTCTACCCTCTCCTACACCTGACATTCTGCCTGCAGGTCTGTTCTACAATCGTTTATGCTGTGTATTCCCGCCTATGGGGCTTATATAGTCCATTTTTCCCGCACATATCTGTGATTGGCCATTTTGGAATTGTATCAACTTCAGTAAACCTGCATTGTCATGCTGTAGTTTGTATTCATTCCTATATGTGAGCTATTATTGCATTTCTAGGTACTGCTGTCATGGCTTAGTGGTTCTGTACCTTGACTATGGTGTATAATATCCTGGGTTCGAACCTGGCCACTGCTTTTTATTTTTCATGACTGTCTAGAAATGTTGAGGGGTGTGTCTGTGTAATGGCAGTTTTGATACGGCTTGCTCAACGTTGCCCGTCGGTTAGCTTGTTTGCGCGGTGCGCAGCTCCGCGCAAACGGGGTACGCTGGTTTAAGCCTCATTTGGCTATCGGCACGCATATTCCGCTCAGCTCAGTTAGGGGCACATATATTTAGCATGGTAAACCACTGCTCAGCTACGGGCACTCATTTTGCACCAGTTAAACCAATGCTTATCTACGGGCACATACACTCACTCTGTTGAACTGTAGCTCAGCTATGGGCACATCTGGCAGTTTCTATTCATTTCTTAGCTCACATTTATTCAATATAAATGGGCTATTTCATTGCATTTTACATATATTCTGGTTTTACGTGTACATATGTGTCAGGGACTTGTTTCCTGCTTATTTTGCATAAAAAAAAAATTGTGTTGTGGGGGCTCAAACCATGAATGCCTGCTCTGCAGCCGGCATCTCTACCGCTATGCTATTGCTTCCTGGCTTATTTTGCATATTTAGTTCTTATATGCTTTCCCATTGACTGCTAACTGTAGCTGCGCTTACGGCACGCCAGCAAACGAGCGCATTCACGGTTAAACATTGTTACAATTTAAAAAAAATATGACATGTTCATTTAGATTGTTTTATGTTTAATAGTCTGTAGGGGCATGTGTTGTGTTGTGTTTATTCACATTTCCGTGGACTCTGTTGTGGGTGTCTACTTTGGACACCTTTACACTTGTGGGGGCGTGTCCGCTTGCAGGGATCAGCCTACGGACACACCCCCACATGTCTTACACGGACCGTGTTAGACTTAGGTGTGATTCAGCATGCTCTCATGAATATGCAGAGCATGCTGACATCACTCCGTTTAACTGCAGCCTCCGTGCATGAGTTATAACTCTTACATGGAGGCTACGTGAATCCTGGTCAATATGCACAAAAATAAGGCAATGAAGTAATGCAAATTATAAGAAAGCAAACAAAAACTAGCCTTCCCCTCAAAGGAGTCTATTTCAGTGTCTGAGTTAGCTTGATCAGTAAAGCCATCAAAAGTTTTAATTTACCCTTAAATTGAAGGTTTAGTTCCTAGTACCCATCTCAGTTCACAAGTAATTAACCTTAATTGATCTTTTCTGTTTTTGTATGTGACTCATAAGAATCACAACTTTGATCATATTCCTAGTTTAAATATGTAATTGAAAGTAGAATACAAGAACACAGTGTAAATGAAATACATCATACTATAGAAAATAGAAGAAAGCAATGTAGCAATACAAATAATAAGAAAGCAAAAACAAACTAGCTTCCCCCCACAGCAATCTATGGCAGAATCTGAGAGAGATTTTCCAGTAAATCTCTGAAAAGTTTTATTTTTTCCCTTTAATAGTAAGCATAGTTCATAACTCAAGCATCAGTTCTCAGGTAATTAACCTTAATTGATCATTTCTAATATCTGTGTGACTCACAAGAGATACAGGTCTGATCTTTTTCCTAGTTTAAATATGCAATTGAAGGCAGAATTAAGGCAAAGTACAGTGTAAACAAATTAATCACCATATACAAAAGAAGGAAATGAAACAAAATAAATTGCAAGAAAACAAAAACACGCTTACATTCACTCACAGCAGTGTATAGGACAGTCTGAGTAAGCTTTTCTAGTAAAGGTTCATTTAGCCACTTAAAGGACAACAACGAGATTCTATTATTAAACGCTCAACTTCTCTGGCCTTTCCTCCCTATTTACTCTCACTGCTATGAATATATAACAATACAGTGTTTAAAATATTTTAAATCTACTGTTTCTTTCAACTAGAACAGTACCTTGCTGGGCTGTTGTGATTTCACTTTCAAAAAACTTTTATCCCACCTGGAAAATCTTGCTGCAGTTTCCAATTAATTGATGTCATTAAGGACAATGAATATGGGTAGTTCTCTGCCAATTCCCACCCCAAACTGACATCACCATGACTGTCCTAAAAACCCACCCATGCTGTGATGTCACAGCTCCCTGGTCCTTCCCCTACCCATACAGAAAGTAAAGGCTAGAACAAGGAAAGAGTACATGAGTCAAGGCTCCTGCTGTGAGCTGTCAATCACACCAGGTAACAGCTCAAATTACCCTTAGCACTTTGACAGCTAGGGAAGTAAGGTGTGAAGGGGGATAAGAGATGAGTCAAAGTAGTACAATTCAGGTTTCACAAAAGACTGCAGTTTAGCCATTTTAAAAAGAAGCAGCAGGAAAAAGCACTTTGAAAGTATGTTCTGTGGCATTTGCACTGTTTGTGTTTTAAGTAATCACAGAATGGCATGAAATGTTACTTAAAACTGACAGACAGCAGTGTATCCATATAAAATCAATGCAGTGACAGGAGCTTTAGGAAGAAAGAGGCCTGCACGATGTAATTTTTACAGACAAGAATTGCATTGTGGGATATCTAGAGGCAGACTAAATGATCAGAATTAATTCTAGATGCCAGACCCCATGTAGTCAGACTCAGAAATTATGTATAAACATATTTAAAAACCTGTAAATAGTTCCAGAGTGATGTTAAAATATGGAAAACAACAAACCATGATGGAATAAATATTTGTTTTGAGTTTGTGAGTGTGGTTCTCCTTTAAATATAAGGATTTGTTGATAGATTCAGCCTCAGTTTATAGCCAATTAACCTTAATGCAACTGTTCTGATTTATGTGTGATTCACAAAAGACACAGCTCTGGTTTCTTTTCTAGTTTAAATATGTCACTCAAAAAACATATGGGATGGTGCGAAGCGAGCTGTAACAAACTCTGAGATGAAACTGTCACAAAGCACAAACGATCCGCAAACGTTAAAACTCCACAAATTTATTGTTCCAGAAACAAACTTTGGATAAGCGCTTTCACTACGAATAGCTTCCTCAGATCCTTCTCAAAATGACTGAAGTAGGATCATACATATATAGCAAGTAAGTCAATAAAACAATTAACATCATTACAATTTAAAGGAGAAATGATGTATATAAAAAAGCAAAATTATCCTAAAACACTTTTTAAAAACTTATTAGATGGAATAATCCATCTAATGAACTTTATAAAACTATACTTATAAAAATGTGTATACATATGGAAGCTATACAAAAATATATATACAACAATTGTGCTTAGTGTGTGCAAAATGTGGATATGCATACCTAAACATCTCATATATGCATGCACTCTTATAGATACAGACTTGTGTTATAGTGTATAAGACATAAGAATCATCTCACATTCCTACGCTGTCTTAGTTTAGGTTTTATGGACGCTATTTCATTAAGCCCAGACCCTTTATCAGCTCTTAAAAGAACTATCCATTCACTTTCCTTACTTTCTGTAAGGGTCCTGATATCTCCACCCCTTTTATTGGGAATCACAACTTCAAGAATTCTAAACAAGAAACTGTGTGATTCCCCAAATAAAGTAATATGCTTAGCCAATGCATTGTGGCTCGATCTTTTCCTAATGTGATATAAATGCTCACGTATCCTGTCTCTAAATGTACGATTGGTCTTACCCACATAAAAAGACAGGCATGCCTGGCATACTGCTAAATACACCACATTGATGCTCATGCAATCAGCATCTGCATTGGTTCTAAATATGGTTTTTAAATCAGGATGAAAGAACGTGGTGTTGGTATCAATGGAGGAACAAAAATTACAATGGCCACAGGGCTTGGTGTATCCATCTCTCTTGGGGCCCATTTCAGATTTGGTAGAACATAATATTCTCTTCAGATTCTTCTTATTCCTAAATAGAAAGCGTGGTCTATCACCCACTATCTCTTTCAGGTCACTATCAACCTGCAAGATGTCCCAATGCTTTATAACAATTCCCCTAATCTGGGAATAATCCGCAGAGAAGGGTGTTGTAAATTTAACATACCTATCAAAGCTATTCTCTTTGCTGATCTCATTGGCATTATGGGGTCCAAAATATGGTGTAGCTACTGATGAACGTAATACATTGGCTTCTTCCAAGTATGCATTTACTTCATTTATATTATATCCTCTGTCTGTCAACCTTCCCTTTAGGTCATCCATTTCTGACATAAATCCTTCATTAGTGGGATTCAACCTAGATGCTCTGATTGCTTGGCCTTTCATAACATTCTTAAAAACAAAGGGTGGGTGCATGCTCGATCTCAGCAGTAAAGAATTGCTATAACAAGCTTTGCGATGTACACCAGTATTTATGAATCCATTGGGCAGTCTCTCAATGAATATATCTAAGAATTTTATCTTATGAGTAGAGAATTGCATTGTAAATTTAAAACAATTTGTCAAATTGTTCATAACAAGGAGCATTGACTCCAGTTCATCTTTGGTCCCATTCCAAAGAATAAACAAATCATCGACAAAGCGTCGATAGAAAACAATGCGTTTTCTAAATAGAGTCTCAGAAAAAAGGACATGTTCTTCCCAATAAGCTAGAACCATATTGGCGTAGCTATTGGCACAAGGAGTGCCCATTGCTACGCCATCCAGCTGTCTATATGTGACATCTTTGAACATGAATAAGTTATTCTCCAAAACAAGTTCCAAAAAATTAACTATAAGGTCTATTGACACTATGGTATAATCACTATGTTCCTTCAAATAATCAGTTATATATGCAAGTCCCAGATTATTGGGAATAACCGTAAATAATGATTGTACATCAGTCATTTTGAGAAGGATCTGAGGAAGCTATTCGTAGTGAAAGCTCTTATCCAAAGTTTGTTTCTGGAATAATAAATTCGTGGAGTTTTAACGTTTGTGGATCGTTTGTACTTTGTGACAGTTTCATCTCAGAGTTTGTTACAGCTCGCTTCACACCATCCCATATGTTTTTTGAGTGCTTTATTTATTATTCTTTGGGACAGTTGCGTTTACCAGATTTAACAGTGGTATATCTCTGTTTTGTGTTATTTTGAAATTCTTTTACCACTGTTATCGGGAGCGAGTTCTTTCATATACAATTTTTGCCATGGCTGACATTGAATTAGACTAAACCCCGAGAGGTGAAGACCAAGGGAATAGCGTGCTTCAGAAAAGGTTTCAACAATATCTTATGGACTCTGAATTTGCCTCACTACACTTTGAGAGCCTGACTGCTATTGATGATGTCACCAACAGGACCGACGATATGGAGAGGCTGCATAAGTTGTTCGAAGAGATGGAGAAGGATTTTTTAAAACTAAAACGCCTTCAGGCACAGAGAATTCATTTCCAGTTTTGTCTGGATAAGAAAATTATTCCTCGTGGGTTACGTGTCTTTAATATGCCCAGTCAAGGACGCGAATATCCTGAATTACTGGTGAAGTGGCAAAAACTTAATATAGAGGTAAGCCGTAAATATTTACATCTCCTCATAGACTTTTTTCTACCTGAAGAGACTGCTTTAACTGCTAATATAAATAGAGTGCAATGAACAATCTATAAGGAATATCCTGTCACTCTCGTTGAACCCTTATTTGAGAATCTTTTGGATGGCATTTCTGCCTTCGAGCGTAAACTTCTACAACAAAAGAGACACAAAGCTGTCAGAGACATTAACGATTTTAAATTAGGTCACGTGTTTATGTGGCCTAGAAATGGACAAAATGTGTTGAATACTGATTTTAAGAATGTTAATGAAGCTGTGGTTGAAAGGTTCCCTGCCTCACGACAGGTGGACAAAAGTACTAGGTTTGAAGAGGTTTTAACTACCTCTAATGTTAACATAATGAATGAGAGTATGCGTACTAGTGTTGTTCCTTTAGCATTGAATCATGAACAATTAGACTTGAACCAGGCCAGACAGAGTTCAATACCTGACAAGTCCATAGGGAATGAGCCTAGCAAGAGTAATTCTGTTCAGTCAGTATGTTCCAATTCAGACTCTACAGATGTCATACACTTGATGCATCCTAGCATGGAATCTACTAGTAATTTATATCCTGAGATACAGATAATCAAAAACAAACCTGACACAATTAAACAAGAGTCTGAGATGGTAGTTAGACCCAAAACATCGAAAGGTCATCCAGACAAGATGAACAACATTGATATTTCTTTTCCCCTCCCAATTCGATTAGAGAAAGGACCACGGAGAACGCAGTCCATGAGCAGGGGGAGGCAGAAGAGGAAATATTCAGGGGAACCACAACCCCATCACACTTTAAAGAAAATGTGGAACAGCAAAAATTAGTTTATAATTTATCTAGTGTTACTTTGACTTCAGATGATATTAATTTATTGAGTAAAGGACTTAATTTTATACCTAGGAGCAAGAGTAGACTGGCTGACACCGTTATAGATTTAAAAATATTCTGTAGGAATGTGATGTTGAAATATCTGCAAAAAGGAGTGAATAATGCGTCGGTTAACACAAGAGAGTTCTCCTTTAAAAACTTAAGTGACTTTGTACCTGTACACCATCCACTTATAGAAGCATTCTCAAAATTAACAGAGGATGAGATACATAAATACTATAGTAATTGTAACATCAAACATGGGTTTGGAATGAGGGACAATTTGACTCACAAGGAAAGAATTAGTCTTAAGAAACTACAGAATGATACAACCATCACAATTAGACCAGCCGACAAAGGTGGTCGAGTAGTTGTGATGGACACTGAGAGATATCAGATGTCCATGGAGTATATGCTCAATGACATTTATTATGAACCCATTTCCATAGAGGCAGTACAGGACATAATTGGATATGTTAAGGATACTTTACTTGATATTCACAAGAGCAGACTAATAGATAAAGACCTATATGATTATCCAGTTATTAAAACACCTGTCATTCCAATTATAAATGGTCTACCCAAAATACATAAGGATGCCCGTAACCCACCCATGAGACCAATAGTTTCAGGCCGTGGGTGGGTTACTGAGCATTTATCTGTCTATACGGAGAAATACCTAAGAAGGGTATTAAACAACAATAAATTTGTATTAAAAGACTCAAAACAGTTCCTAGCTGAGTTATATGAGAACATCAAGCAATTTGATAGTACTGATACATTTATTTTTGCCACCTTTGATTGGCTACGCCAATATGGTTCTAGCTTATTGGGAAGAACATGTCCTTTTTTCTGAGACTCTATTTAGAGAACGCGTTGTTTTCTATCAACGCTTTGTCGATGATTTTTTATTCTTTGGAATGGGACCAAAGATGAACTGGAGTCAATGCTCCTTGTTATGAACAATTTGACAAATTGTTTTAAATTTACAATGCAATTCTCTACTCATAAGATAGAATTCTTAGATATATTCATTGAGAGACTGCCCAATGGATTCATAAATACTGGTGTACATCGCAAAGCTTGTTATAGCAATTCTTTACTGCTGAGATCGAGCATGCACCCACCCTTTGTTTTCAAGAATGTTATGAAAGGCCAAGCAATCAGAGCATCTAGGTTGAATCCCACTAATGAAGGATTTATGTCAGAAATGGATAACCTGAAGGGATGTTGACAGACAGAGGATATAATATAAATGAAGTAAATGCATACTTGGAAGAAGCCAATGTATTACGTTCATCAGTAGCTACACCATATTTTGGACCCCATAATGCCAATGAGATCAGCAAAGAGAATAGCTTTGATAGGTATGTTAAATTTACAACACCCTTCTCTTCGGATTATTCCGAGATTAGGGGAATTGTTATAAAGCATTGGGACATCTTGCAGGTTGATAGTGACCTGAAAGAGATAGTGGGTGATAGACCACGCTTTCTATTTAGGAATAAGAAGAATCTGAAGAGAATATTATGTTCCACCAAATCTGAAATGGGCCCCAAGAGAGATGGATACACCAAGCCCTGTGGCCATTGTAATTTTTGTTCCTCCAATGATACCAACACCACGTTCTTTCATCCTTTCTTCCATAAAACCATAGTTAGAACCAATGCAGATGCTGATTGTATGAGCATCAATGTGGTGTATTTAGCAGTATGCCAGGCATGCCTGTCTTTTTATGTGGGTAAGACCAATCGTACATTTAGAGACAGGATACGTGAGCATTTATATCACATTAGAAAAAGATCGAGCCACAATGCATTGGCTAAGCATATTACTTTATTTGGGGAATCGCACAGTTTCTTGTTTAGAATTCTTGAAGTTGTGATTCCCAATAAAAGGGGTGGAGATATCAGGACCCTTACAGAAAGTAAGGAAAGTGAATGGATAGTTCTTTTAAGAGCTGATAAAGGGTCTGGGCTTAATGAAATAGCGTCCATAAAACCTAAACTAAGACAGCGTAGGAATGTGAGATGATTCTTATGTCTTATACACTATAACACAAGTCTGTATCTATAAGAGTGCATGCATATATGATATGTTTAGGTATGCATATCCACATTTTGCATACACTGAGCACAATTGTTGTATATATATTTTTGTATAGCTTCCATATGTATACACATTTTTATAAGTATAGTTTTTATAAAGTTCATTAGATGGATTATTCCATCTAATAAGTTTTTAAAAAGTGTGTTAGGATAATTTTGCTTTTTTATATACATCATTTCTCCTTTAAATTGTAATGATGTTAATTGTTTAATTGACTTACTTGCTATATATGTATGATCCTACTTCAGTAATTTTGAGAAGGATCTGAGGAAGCTATTCGTAGTGAAAGCGCTTATCCAAAGTTTGTTTCTGGAACAATAAATTTGTGGAGTTTTAACGTTTGTGGATCGTTTGTACTTTGTGACAGTTTCATCTCAGAGTTTGTTACAGCTCGCTTCGCACCATCCCATATGTTTTTTGAGTGCTTTATTTATTATTCTTTGGGACAGTTGTGTTTACCAGATTTAACAGTGGTATATCTCTGTTTTGTGTTAGTTTAAATATGTAATTGAAAGCAGAATACAAGAAAAATACAGTGTAAATGTAATACTTCCCAACATACAAATTAGAAGAAGACAAACAATCAGTACAAACTATAAGAAATAAAAAGTAAACTAAGCATTTCCTCACAGTGGTCTATGGCAGAATCTGAGTAAGCTTTACCAGTAAACCCTTGAACTGTTTTATTTTACCCCTTAAATGGCAGGTTTAGTTCCTGGTTGCGGCCTAAGTTCACAGGTGATTTGCCTTAATTGAACTATTGCAATTTCTGTATGACTCACAAAAGACACACCCCAGGATTCACTAATCCTCCGTGTAAGACTAAATAAGTTCTACACGGAAACTGCAGCATAAGAGGAAGACGTCAGCGCACCATGCATATTCATGACGGTGTGCTGACTCAACTCTAAGGCTAACACAGAGCGTGCACGAGTGCAGGGGGCATGTCAGACTGCCGAGCAGTCCAAACATCCACGCCCTTGCAAGTCCCTCAATCGTCAAATGTCAACTGACATAAGCGAGTCCGCTCAAATGTGTACATACCCAACACTACACTCCCTCACATTCTAAACCCCTGTACATTTATAAAATGTAAAACTCTTATTTTTTTTTATTATTCCCAAATAGCTTCCCGTATTTGTGCGGGTTTGCCCATTGCTTAGCTACAGTTAGCAGTTTAGACATCGAAGAGGATAATAAGAAACTTATATGCAAATTAAGCCAAATAGCAATAGCGTAGTGGTAGAGCCTTCACACAAAGAGGAGGCATTCCTGGTTCGAGTCCCTCTACTCCCCTTTCTATTTTTTGTAGGAAATCTGTATAGAAAAATAATTCCTGACATTTATCTTTTAAATTTTAGTAAAAAGCATTGAAATGGCCTATGTAGTAGTGAACGATATTTTATATATATATATATATATATATACAAGAAGGTGAACTGGTTATGCATACTGATGAAAGCACAAGTAACGTATCTTAAGCAATTTTGAGCACTGCTAAGCAAAGTTTACCAGTATTAAGCACATATAAGTATAATTGCTCATAGCTTAGCACTGCTTTAACTAGCGCAATGGTTTTGGGCGTAGCTGCGCATCACGCCAACTAGCGCAACGTCTGGCAATGTAGAGCAACGTTGGGCAAAGTTGAGCAAAGTCAGCTAAACACAGCCACACCTCCTAGCCAGTCAGGCCAGTAGTAAAATAAAAAACAATGACAGGCCTCGAACCTGGGATGCTGTGCACCATAAAAACAGTATTGAAACACTAAGCCATGACAGCTTTTGATATTAATGCACTGTCAACACACACATACATATTAATGAATGTTTACCCAGTGCTAAGCAGGTGTGCTTTCAGCTGAGATTTTTAAAAACTGGCCAATCACAAATAAGTGCAGGAAATGAGGCATTTTTAAGCTCCATAGGTGGGAATACTTGCCATAACTGGTTGTAGCTCCCATCTGCAGGCAGCATGGCTGGTGTTGGAGATGGCTCTCGCTTTCGAGCGCAACGGTGGGGCATTGAGTAGTCAAAAGTGATAGTTTGGCTCCTCGTCCATACTCATAATGCCAGACTCCTGCAGGGCCAGTTCCAGGGCACTGAATACAAAGCAGAAGCCTGGAACCATCTCATACATGATCTCACCAGTGCCACAGGCATCCCTTGGACTGGTGAGCAGGTCAGATACCACTATGCAGACCTGAAGAGACGCAAGCAGGACCGACTGAACCAGTGGATACAGGAGGCCCCTGGGATGCAAAATGCCCCACTACTGAGTAGGTAGCGATGGAATGAAGTATGTAAGAATTGCTATTGTAGATATTATGGATAGGTATATGTCTCAATATCACTTCATTTACTTCACAGCTGCAGGTGTCCGTGCTGCGAATCAGCAAGCCTATGCAGATAGGCTGCTAAGGCTGCACCACCAGGCAGGTTAGTAATTATACTGCATGTATTGTTATATACAATAAGTGAGAGAGCCTGAAAAAAAGTGTTGTAGCCCAATAATAAAGGTATAATAAGTCTTGAATAACTTCTCTGCATGCACTGTTATGTAAAATAAGTGAGAGAGCCTGAAAAAGAGTGTAGTAACCCATTAATAAAAGTATAATACATCATGAATAAGTCTTCTGCATGCACTGTATTATCAAATAAATGAGAGAGCCTCTAGAAAAGTGTGTAATGTAATTAATAAAGGTATAATTCCTGGAGTGTGTCTGTGTCACTTTCTTCGAAATGTTGTTGTACTCTTGCATTATAGAAATAGTACTGTTGTATTAAGCACTGTCAACCCACACTTGGATAGGCCCATATAAAGTGGATGAAGGGAGTGCCAGTAGCTGTTAAGCATATATACAGTCCTCAACTGTTGGTTCATGGCTGGCATGTATAGGTAAATCTGGCACATGAGTAGCTTGTTATTGTGTTCCCCAGAAATGTCAGTGTGCTGCTAGAAATGTAGGGGGCTGTTAAAATATAACTGATAATGTCACCTGAACACATCCAGATATGTAGATATATAAATATAAGTAAAATATATAAATACGTAGCAGTAACATCTGCATCCTGGACAGTTTGTATGTCAGATACAGGTCAGGTATATAAGGAACTAGCGAAACCCATGTCACAATTTAACGGACATTGCCTAGTGCAATAATACATGTAGGGGATATATACCTGCAGTCAATAGGAATGTAGTGTAAACTATAAGTGCATATAAGTTGTTAATGGAGGTATCTTTTTTACACCCTACTGTATGTGCATAAACAATGCAATTCCACACCTCAATGGGTATGTCTAATCTCAAAACATTTGTTGGGACATATGTCCTATTGGTTTATAAATATCTGCATTTACTTTGGTGCATGTGCCATGTTCAAATACCACAATCTTGGTGGCCTGTTGCCACCAATCAATCTTGCATGCTGTTGGAATGTCCACTGTTGTTCTATATATGCATGTGTTATGCTTGCTGTTCAACTGTTGGAACTCTGGTGTGTTGGGTTAATAGGAATACTACTGCATGCTGTTACAACTAATTTGGAATGCTGTTGGCTGTTACCAACCCATATTGTCATTAAATCCTCCTAAACATAGAACATATGGGAAGGCCGGTCCCAGCAGACCCACCTGTCCCACCTCAGCTGGCGATGGCACCTGGCACCAGCAGGTCCGGTGCCCAGCCCGGGACCTCCTCCTCCATTGGCCCTGTGCCACCTTCAGGTGGAAGCACTGCAGGGGATGGGGCTCGTCCCCCCTGCAAGCGTGGCTGGAGGAGGGCCACCTATCACCCTCCGAGCAGTCCAGGCTGTGGTGCATAGGGAGATCGAGCGTTCAGTCGCTGATCCTCTACGCCAACTTGAGGCACGTGTGGCGCGACTCACGGGTGAGCCTGCCCCTCCTATGCAGTCCCCAGCACAGCCACCCTCTGGACTGTGAAGGTGTAGTGGTGACTGCCCATGGGTGGGGATCTCAGTTCCACTGTTGCCATCTGTGGGCTCATGGGCTTGCGATTTCCAAACATCCTTCCCTGTCAATGGTGTTCACCCACCACATGTGTCATATTCCGCACTTGTATGCATCTTGTTTGTCTTGTCTGTTTACCACCCCAACCTACCTCCCCAAATATACCTATTTCCCCTACCCCACATTCCACTCTCACCTGAAAGAAAAAGGGCAATCTGCTCCCAAAAAAAAATTATGCCCCATATATAGCTGCCCATTTTGCACACATGTATGTCCGCTGGACACATAAACTGATATTTAATTGGCAGTACAACATACTTTGTTATCCTCACCCCTCTCTCAGGGGTGGAAGGTTTCAAATTTCCCTCCAAATTTCTAGCATATGCACGGCTGTTGCTGTTAAAGAAATGGGAAGCTATGGACCTTCCCTACACCTGTCCTGCACATCCAGAGCTGTTTTCCCTACTGTATTTCCCTCTTTTTGCCCCTTTTTCACCACTTTCCCATCTCCCCATTTTCTTTTCTTTCAAAGAAATGAGCGCGGGGGTTAGCGAGAGTAAGCACTTTTAAGCAGTAGTTAGTGGGTTTGCGCGAGTGTGCACTTGTGTGCGCTTAGCTAAGTATTGCTAAGCTTCGCACAAACCCGCTTATAACTGCTTAAAAGTGCCTTAGTCACCCTGCATGTGAGGGCCCTTGTTCTGCTCAACAGCAAAATAAAACACCACTATCAGTCTCGAACCCCGGACCTTGGACACACTAGACTGCATAAAGTACCACTAAGCCACAGTAGATATACAGGAGGCTGTTGCTGAAATGTATATATTATGCATCAGAATGAGTGAATGTAAAGGAAAGATAGGAATGCCATAACACAAAACCTGTTCTGTGGAACTTTACCAGCAGTTGTTATGGAATTGCATTACATGACTGTGATAACAGAACCAGACATTCTAGCAATAAATAATGTTACAGCAGCACTTTACAACCCCCACGCAGTATCATAGCAGGACAATCCACACCCAAACGTACAAAATACCTGTGTGTTCAGGGTCCAGTAAAGATGTAGGTAGGCATACTCAGTACTGGAAATGTCCAGTTTTCATGAGCATCCTGTGCTAATGTCAACAATAAAAAAGCACAAACTGTGCAGAAGTGAGTACATTAATATTACAGTATAGCAGTTCACAAACAGTTCATGTGCCAAATGAATACATCTCAATAACTACGTATGTATGGCAGCTAATTGTATAAGTAGAAAAGAAACTACATACTCCCATGTATCTTGTGTTAGCATTTGTAGGGGTGAGTACAATTCTACACTGACAACTGTGTACTGGAAGTGGCAACATTCAGGTCTGAGTATAACATTCAAATCACTGGCTACACCCCTAGCTTCAGATATAAGACGTATACCACCCTTCTGACTTACACAACGGTGTCCACAGCAAACAAGCATGGGCCCCACTATGGAAAGCTGAAAGGGCTATGCCTACCTGACTTAGCAATTTATAGCATTGGGTTGCTATGACAGTGAGTACTGCAATTACCACACAGCAGGCTGCATGCAATTACCAAATGGTGGCCACAAATTGGTGCAGAGGCCATCACATGCACATGTGCAGATACCTATAAAAGCAGGCTGTACTTGCTGTCCACACATGCAATCATTTCATTGCAGCTACGGAGAGAGAGAGAGCGAGAGAGAGACACACAGACAGACAGACAGACACCGACATCTACATCAACAGCAACAGCAAAAGAAACAGAAAAATAAAAATAAAAAAAAAATTAAAAAAAGACACACGGAACTGAAAAATACAAACACATACAAAGGAAAGGTATGTAACATATATGTATTTACTGGGATGTAGTAGATGTTTTTGAAGAGTACTCTAAATACTTTGAATCATCCATATGTGGCAGCAGTACGTATCAATGCACACATGCCCTGCATAACTACTGCCATAAAAATCAGTCTGTAGCTGTGTGCAGTGGGATATGACTGACATATGTAGCTCAGCATTAAATGTCAAACATCTGATCCATGTTATCTGTGTTCTGTACAGTAGTGTGTACAATGTCTGTTTGGGGGAGTAGCGCATACAGCTATATAAACATGGATGTGACAAAGTAACAAATGCATGATAGTCATATTAACGCATAGCTTGGCATTAGCAACTGCTCTACCAGGCTAGTATGCTAATCTAGCATTTGCAGCTATATATACACCCTCTAATATTACTGTGTGCTCACATGTAAGACCTGTTCATGTTGCAGCAAGGCCCAACAGGCCAGTCGTGAGGTCCACGGACCTACAACAGTGTGGACCTTGTGTGTGTATGGCACACACATACGGAGAGCTCTGTCTGTGTCAGATATATTAGCATCTGTACATGTGCATAGAGCAAGGGACATACTGCAACTGTTTGTGAAGGGTGGACATATATATGTTGGTGAAGGTTGTTATGTGCATATTTCTATGTAGGTTGTAGTGTGTGGCAAACAAGACAGCATACAGTGCTGGTATATGACATGTGGTGGTTAAACACTGTGGGTATGATTTATCAGGTTTGCAGTGTCGCAGCCAGTGAGGCCTGCTAAAGCTACATGGTCTGAGAACACCTTCAATGCATTCCGCACAACACTGTGCAATATTATTACATAACTGTATACCTCACAACCTTTGCATAATTTATATTCCCACCATGAAAGGTGGACTGTATATGTGCCTATATGTATATCTATATATCTATATATATATATATATATATATATATATATATATATATATATATATATAGAGAGAGAGAGAGAGGGTCATATTTACTGCGACAGATGCCTGGTGACAAAGCCATGGACTCAAGCTTAATGTTGAAACTGCATTGGCATCCCTTCTGACAAAAACTCTGTACCCATGAACTACTTAACACCAGAAGTGTGATAAGAGACCATGGGACACAGGTGGACAGTAGTCTCCCCTTTGATAATCACAGTGCCACAATAGTCATGTAATCTGTCTATGTGGCACACCTCATCACAAAAGGTGTGTCATCCAGGGAAATATAGGTCAGTGTTCCCCTCTACTCATTGCACATAAAACCCATTATAGAGTACAATGCCCCATGTGGTATGTACCTCACAAGACATCTACAGCAACTGGAAAGGCCACAGACATACCTCACAAAGAGTAACACCGGCCTCAAACAGATGCCCTATTCAGACCATCTCACAAAACCACAGCTAGACTGTGTTGCATACCGCCTACCCAGAGGTGACCTCTGCCTAACATACAAAGCTATGTCAAACCCAGAGCTGTTGGACATGCTCCACGTAAACAGATCACAATCCCTATGAGATACACACTCTAGGGACCTAAACCTTGTCACCTCAATAAACAGAACATGCTGGAGGGATAGATTCATATCTCAGAGACATCCCATACTCTGGAACAAACCACCTATCAATAGCAAACCAAGCTCCTCATTAGCTTTCATCATGAATAATCCTGATGACTGGATGGGAGATAGAAAATACCCCCCCCCCCCCGGGAATCACCTCTGTGGCTCTGCTGGACAGGGGCACGTGAAATTAAATTACATGTGTGTCAAAGGCCAGGGTAGCATATGGCTAGGCTTCTATAGGCCCTAGGGCCAATAGCCTATTACCTACCTATGAACCGATGCACATCCACATGTACTTGTTGCAATAATTGCTATGTGAGGTTGACTGAGTGTGATGGTGAATGTGTTGGTGAATGTGTCAAAGTTCTGTATATGTGTGATAATTTAGTGAGAAACCATTTCTGTCATGCTATTTTGTGTCCTAGCTCTGATCCCAGCAAAAGATGTGTATGCTATTGCTAGGCAGAAAAAGCAGTATGGCATACGGTCTGACATAATCCCTTGGTGTGGACTGGGGTGTGCCATTGTAGGCTAAAGCAGTACATGTATGCTTACTGATTGGTACTGCTGGTGAATCCAAATCCCGTATGAACTGTAGTACTACCTGAAGCTGTAGGCCTAAACAGCACAGTATGGTGTATGTCTACATTGCTTGGAACCAGTGTTATGTGTGTTCCCTGTAGTCCTCACAGAATACATACCTGAGGCATAATGTTTTGTAAGTACTGACACACAGTGCCATACATTTGTGTATTGTATGTATGTCTGATGTGTGTGTGGGTATGCCTGTAACATGCCCTCGGTCATATGTGTGTTACAGGATATAAGTGCGTATCTAGCAACATGTATAGTCTAGTACAGCAGTATGCCACCTATACTAATGAATGCACACATATGTTAGGCAGGGGTTTGCCACCAACAAACTAGTGTGATATACTGGTAATACTGTAACTGGACTTTACAATCATTGCAATGGATGACATATTTCTTTATGCATTAGCATGATATATACCTACTGTGGCTAGGTGGTGCATCGTGTCACATACAGTGTGACATGTACTGTTGTATACTCTTACATACTGGTTTCTCTTTGTTGCTGTGCAGAACATGGTTTGATATATAGAGCATGCCAGGCACTGTCAGGCAGTTGTGGTTTGAGCACTGATATGTGGTATTGAAAGTGTGTATCCTCTAACAGCCAATAGGTTGCTATATATGGCAGTTCAGTGATATCTGTACTTTAAAATGTTAAGTGTGCCACATGACTTGCTCACACATATTGTTTCATTGTCTTCCAGGGTCATGGCCCACCATCACAATCCTACATATAGCCTAGCAGAGGATGAGCAAATAACAACCAGCCTGGTTCAGCACTATGCCCTGCTGTTCTCAAGAACCAGGCAGGACCAGCATGAGCGGACTGCAGTGTGGCAAGATGTTGTCCATTGGGTAAATGACATAGGTATGCATAACCGGACATATGAGCAGGTATGCCATCACTACAGTGATTTACTTAGACATGTCTGGCAGCGTGCGTCTAATGTCCATAGACAACAGCTTGCTACAGGTGGTGGGGTAGCCATCCATCCCCCCATCACCAGAGTGGATGAGCTGCTCCTCAGCCTGGTGGTTCCTGGCCACCAACAACAGCAGTAAACATGTATCATCATGGAGGCTGGAGCCACCCAGCGAGTTGACATGGAGCGTGCAGGTAACATGGCATATCTGTAGACTACTGTTACCTCTATTGGTAGATCATGCATATGTGAGATGTGTACTGTGTAGTTAGAAGATATGGAGCCTGGTGTTGTGCAATACTGATAATTTGGAACGTAATCTGTAGGCCTGTGACTGTCAACTGTTGTACTACTTTAAGATTGCAAACTCACAGTAGCAATGCCACAGTTGTTGCCACTAACAAACTGTCTCATATCCTTGTAGGTCCCTCTGGTGTGACAGCAAGGCAGCAAACCCATGCTGGTGAGTGTGTTCTACATTTAATATTGCAAAATATATGTGCATGTCATAGGTGAGGTGTAGGCCATGTACACGTAACACACCTACGCATAATGCATGCTGTGCTTGTTTGCTGTGAGACTATGCACATCCCAGTAATGTGAGTAGCTGCCTCAAACACATGCAATACACAGAGCATCCCACACAATTGTGGCAAAACTGTAGTGGACATTGGATAGGCAGAGTCGATACACATGCACACAACATACATAACATTGTTGTACGCAGTACACATTAATATGCTACACATGGCATATTCAGACACCCGCTGTAAGGTTACACTCCAGTATCCCAAATGTCATCCACACAGCACACAGCACACATAATATACCTGAGGGGTATAGACCTATCATGGGGCTGTGTGACACTCTGCAACACATAACACATTCATATTAGGCAATGCTCCCTATTGGGCACCTTGCAAACCCATGTAACAACTGGCTGTGAAATGGTGAATGTAGCCATGGTACTGCAGTCCAGGTACAGCATGCTAGGTGCTGGTCTGGCACACATTAGTAGCCTTGAGTGACCACATGATGCTGCATGATGATGGCTCATGGTACTACACCCTATCCAGTTACTGTAACCACAGTACTACACATAGCATTCATTGCTATGCACCTCAATGTTGTGTGTGTGCAAACATATGCACCTATACACAATATGCATAGCAATCACCATTTGTACAAAGTGACACATATATGTCTTGTAATGCTATGGAGTGTATAGGTCACATGACACACATTGGGTATGTGTGATGTTTAATGTTGCAGTTGTGTTGTAGCATGCCATGTCATGGCTGGCACTGGCATGTACACAATATGTCCTGCACTCACCATAACCACTGTACAATGGCTAAGTTGAGCAATGGTATTCCATCAGGTGTACATGTACCACTCATCCTGTGTGTATACATAGCATTCAAGTGCTAAACCTGTGTTCACAATTATCTGCTAAAGACACAGACACTCTAATTAGAAATGGATATCTATGTGACACACAGATACACATCCAGCCATGGCATGTATACCTGTGAGTGATGGTGCACAGGACATTGCAGAGCTTCCAATACTTGCACAGCAATGTTGTGTCTATGTACACATTGCGTTCCAGGGTGATGTCAATCACTGAACAGCAACACACATGCATCAGAGCCATGTATACTGTTATTAGCAAGAGCTGTATACACTCACACTGCATGCTGTTGAGCAACACACGTCCTGCATGCTGACATGTGTGATATGACTGTTTGGCTTGTGATACTGTACCCCATCATCAACCGCTATTGAGTATGTTCTGGATTGCTGGTGGTGTGTGTGTGTGTGTGTGTGTGTGTGTGTGTGTGTGTGTGTGTGTGTGTGTGTCTGTTTTAGTGAGGAGTGTGCATGTGTGCATGTGTGCATGTCTTCCGACATCATGTACAGGTCGTAACATGTGTTTCATGTCTTCCTCTCACAAGTGCTGAGGTTGGGCTGGTTCACTGCAGCAGGGAACCTGATGTCACTGAGCAAAACAGTGATAATGAGGATAGGTGTGTTGAGGCACATGCATGTTTGCCAGGGTCTGTCGTTGGGCCACCAATCGACAGAACACAAGTGTCCACCCCATCCATGCACACAGTCATACTGCCAATACATCCATCACCAATACCCTTAGCTGAGGGACAGTGTACAGTCGGCATTGGCCAGGACAGTGTGGTATCTATGGCACATGCATCCCGACACAGCAGCTATACCCAGATGTCTGGAACGGTACCACATAGGCAGATGTCTAGGGGTTGTCATCAGAGCACTGCTGCTCATCATGCCCCTGGCAGATGAGCCACAGTTCTTACAACCTCACACATGTTCCAGGCTGTCATGGAGGCACAGGCCCATATGGAACGGTACACCAGACAGGGACTAAGGGCACAGAGGAGACATAACACTGCTGTAATTGACAGTATCTGTAACCTAGCAGGTGCCATCTGTAATTACACTGAGGTCACTGATAGACATTGGGGTGAGACATTAGATGTCCTCTGCAATGTCATGTTCATGTGTCAGGACAGTGCGGGATGGTTGAGACGTCGATGTGGACGTATGCCAGCAACATCAGCAGCTGGCAGTCGCTGCAGACATCCCTCAAGTCACAGCCGCTCCCATAGTGCCAGTACCAGCCCCAGCAATGTTGGGGGTGGGCTGTCCATAGACCGTCCTAGAAGACCACGTGCATGTGGCTCTGGACAGTCCCAGCAGGGACATGGGTCCAGTGTACATCTGTCCACCTCTGAGGATAGTACCCAGTCTGGCTTAGTACCTGATACTGTCAGTAGCACACCTGCCAGGCACAGGTACCGTGTCTGTGGCCAGAGACGGTGATCTGTAAATCCTGGCAGGTACAGACTGTGGCTGTCTCACAAATCCCCGTATATGGCAACCACATGGTGGAACTGTGTGCATACAGACACACACATACACATAAACCAGACACCTAGGGCTAACACATACCCGCACACATTACATCAACATTGGCCCATAGCAGTACTCTTGGCCCTCACACACACACACACACACACACACACACACACACACACACACACACACACACACACACACACACACACGTCAATTGTATGGTTCAATGTAGGCCTCTGGCAAACCAACAACACACCCTTTGCATATGAGGTCGCTCCTCCTGTCATCTGTAACATTGATGCACTCACACAATTCAATAGAAACCGTAATGAGTGTGTGTGACACGGATGACCTAGGCCAGGGATCACTGCAGTGGCTGGCTTTGTCACAAGCATACAGATGTGACCTAAGGTTTGGAAAGCAGCAGCACACTCTGGCAAAGATGATAGATGTGTTCATGGAGAAAGCAGGGTTCCCACCTATGAAATAATTGAGGTCACATGTACGTATATGTATTTGCCACACAGCTACCTGACATGTGCAATGCACATACTGTTGTCATACTGATATGTCATAGAGTAGTAAAAGCAAAACCCACAACACATTGACCAACAGCGTCACACACATAGAGCACACACACACACACTCACCAAGTGCAGGATTCTAACTCCTACCTGACTACTTTATGATAATAGAGCAGTACACATTAACACGGTGTGCTATACACATTACTAGATGTTTCCCTTTCCACAGGGATATTTGTAGGATGGTGACATCATCAGACTTGACAAAGATAAGTATACCACTTTTTAAGATGTTTTACTACTCTCCAAAAACGGTTGCTCTTCTCCAAGGAGATCACACACACAGTTGTCTAGTGCAGGATTCAAAACCCTACCTAACTACTTCATGATACTAGATGAATACGCATTAACACGATGCACTATACACATTACTGGGAGGTCTCTTTTCCACAGGTATATTTGTAGGATGGTGACATCATCAGACCTGACAAGGATAGGTATACCACTTTTAAGGTGTTTTACTACTCTCCAAAAAGGTTGCTCCTCTCCAAGGAGATTACACACAGACACAGTTGTCAAGTGCAGGATTTAAACTCCTACCTAACTACTTCATGATACTAGAGGAGTACGCATTAACACGAGATGCTATACATATTACTGGGAGGTCTCTTTTCCACAGGTATATTTGCAGGATGGTGACATCATCAGACTTGACAAAGATAAGTATACCACTTTTAAGGTGTTTTACTATCCTCCAAAAAGGTTGCTCTTCTCCAAGGAATTTACACACACAGTTGTCAAGTGTAGGATTCAAACCCCTACCTAACTACTTCATAATACTGGAGAAGGACACATTAACATGACACGCTATACACATTACTGGGAGTTCTCTTTTCCACAGGTATATTTGTAGGATGGTGACATCATCAGACTTGACAAAGATTAGTATACCACTTTTAAGGTATTTTACTACTCGCCAAAACGGTTGCTCCTCTCCAAGGAGATCACACACAAACTTGTCAAGTGCAGGATTCAAACCCCTATCTAACTACTTTATGATACTACAGGAGTACGCATTTACACAACGCACTATACACATTACTGTGAGTTCTTCTTTCCACAGGTATATTTATAGGATAGTGACATCATCAGACTAGACAAAGTGGGTTACATTAGGTGACATTAGATGGGCTACATAGAAGGACTGTCTAAACACTTTGGCCATGTGATCATCAAAGGAGAGTTTACTATCTCCCTGTGTCCCCAGGGCCATAATGACTTTCTCCGTACATACTGGATTACCACCTATGTGGTAATTTGTGTGCACTTTGTTTTATCCAAAGGGGATGACCATGCATTCTTTGGCATTCTACTTGAGGGCATTGTTTTGACACCAGGTATCTGTCTCTGTAAGACCTTTCTGGAGGATGTCTGTGTCAGCTGTAGAGTCGATTATGGACCACAGTTAGCAGTCATCTGCAAACCTGTTCAGCCATACTCCTCCCATGCTTGCCTGTACCTCTGAGCAGTAGCTACTGAACAGGTGGGGTCCCAGGACCAAGACCTGTGTGATGCCATTTGTGACTGGTTTAGAGTCAGACATGGCACCTACAACCCTGAACATGTGTTTGATCTGTGAGCCACTTGGCCACCCATCCTGTGACATAGCTGTTAATGTTCAAGCTGGTAAGCTTGTCCATGATGACAGAGTGGGGAATGGTGTAGAAAGTCCTTAGTGAGGTCCAGGTGGGCTGTGTGGACTACTTTCATCTCCATCTATGTCCTTGGTAACTGTTTCAAATAAGTCAACTAGGTTTAGGAGGCAGGATCTGCAAGGCCAAGTTGGGTACAGTCCAGTGTCTGGAGGTCCCCAATGTCTCTGTTTATGGGTTCCATTATAATTTGCTCCATAGCTTTGCAGACCAGTCTGAGTAGACCTATAGGGCAATGGTTTCCAGGTTCTGTTGTGGCACCCCCTTTGTGGAGCAGGATGACTGTTGGTGGATGCCATTCTTTGGGTACATAGCCTGTGGTACGATTGAGTCTGGATAGTGAATGTAGGTGAGGGTGTAGTTCCTTTTGGGGCTGTTGTAAGACGCAGCCTGGGACACCATCCAGTCCCACTGATGCTGTGTTCTTAGCTTTGGAGAGGGCTGTCTTTACCTGCATGTCCATGAAATCTGGGGCTCTGCATTCTTCTGGGATGGACACAGGCCCTTTTGGGGGTGATTGGGGGAGTTTGCACTGAACTTGTCCCCCAGGATGTGGGCAATGTAAGTTGGTTCAGTGTATTTCTTGCCATTTTTCAGTAGCTGACAGCATATTTGGAAGTTGCCACCTACATGTTTGGTATAGCTAATGAAGGCTTTGTGGTTGTTATTCTTACATTCCTTGGCAATTTGTCTTTAGAAACTGGCCTTGGATTATTTTATGAGCGATCATTGTTTCTTCCTAATAATGATCAGTGATGCCTTTCCTTTTGTGAAGTTTGCTCTATCATGTGTTTGTTTCCTCCTTCTGTTGTCTAGCTTATTTATGGGTGACAACCAACAGATTGGTTTCTTATTTTTGGAGGAGTGCATCTTAGTTTTATTTGGGATGTCTCGATCCATGCATCCCTGTAGATGCTCATAGGATGCACTTGTAAATGATTTGGCAGATTGTATAGCATTATCCTATAGCAAGGGGGCTTTGGAACTTT
Organism: Protopterus annectens; assembly: GCF_019279795.1. NCBI lineage: Eukaryota > Metazoa > Chordata > Ceratodontiformes > Protopteridae > Protopterus > Protopterus annectens. The sequence continues at coordinate 571,973,860 of NC_056745.1, forward strand.
CCACTTTGGTCTTGGGAAGTGTGCAGTTTGCTTTTGAAAATGTCTTCACAGTGGTTTCATTGATGGGGGGGGATGTGGATGTCCAGTGTGATTACTTTATGATCTGATATTACCAGCGAGGGGTTTATCTCTGTTGTGGAACACTGGTACCACATGTTGGTGATGATCAGGTCCAGTATGTTGTCACCTCTAGTGGGTGTGGTGACCAGCTGTTCCAGGGTGTTAGAGTTTTTAAACTCTAGGAAACATTGGGCAAAGGACGTTGTACATGAGTAATTCTCCATTTCAATGTTTGGGTAGTTGTAATCTCCTCATATAGTGGTGTTTGATAGGACCTTTATATTTTCCACTGTTCTCAGGCATACTGGGTGAGGTTCCTGAGACAAGGTAGGTGATCTGTAGCAGGCTATGATCTGATAAGCAGCTTTGCCCAATGTTAGTTGCACTTGCATGGTCTCCAAGGCCTCATGCTGTGCCACTAACCTGAAGGTGTGGGTATCCATAAGGTAGATGGATACACCCCTTCCTTTTGTATTTCACTTGTGGTTTTGGGTCCGAAGATCAGAGGGATTGTGAGTGTTTTACATGGAGCATGTCCAACAGCTCTGTGTTTGACATAGCTTTGTATGTTAGGCAGAGATCATCTCCGAGTAGGCGATATGTGAGGGAGTATGGCTGGAGCATTTTGATATGGTCTATTTATGGCATGTATTTCAGGATGTTAATGATCTTTGTGAGGTATTGCTGCAGGCTTTCCAGTTGTTGTAGTTGTCTTGTGATGTACATAGCAAAAGGGGCATTGTACTCTATTATGGTTCTAGTGAGTGATGAGTAGAGGGGAATAATGTCCTCTTCTATTCTGCATGAGACACCTTTTGTGATGAGGTGTGCCACATAGGAGGATTTCCTGACTACTGTGGGGATGTGATTACCACAGTTGTGTCCACTGTCCACCTGTGACCCAAGGTCTCTTGTCACACTTTCAGTGTTAAATATACTACTGCCTATGTTGTAGTTCATGGCTGCAGAGTTTTTAACAAAGGGGGTGACAATGCACTTTTTGGCATTGAGCTTGAGCCCATGGCTTTGACAACAGCCATCTGTCTCAGTGAGGCCCTTTTGTAGGATGTCCACATCTTTAGTGTTTACAATTATGGCTCCTAGTTTGCCGTCATCTGGAAACTTCAGTAGCCCCAGACCTTCCATGTTAAAGTTTACTTCAGGGAAGTAGATGCTAAACAGGACGGGACCCAGGACTGCACCCTGTGGTACTGCACTTGTCACTGGTCTAAAATCATACTTGGATCTGCTACTTTCACAGTGTGTGTTCTGTCAGTAAGCCAGTTGGCAACCCATCTTGTGACATAGCAATTTATACCTAGTTTAGTGGGTTTATCTATATTTCCAGAGTGTGTGGTGGTGTTGTAAGCCATGGCAAGATCTACATAGGCTGTGCGAACCACCTTACCCTTGTCTACGGTTCTGGTGACTGCTTCAATGTCATCGATCAGGTTTAGGAGACATGATCTGCATTTTACAAACCCAACATGGTTGTGGTCCAGGGTTTGGGGATTGCCAATGTATTTTTTTATAAGTTGTATGATGATACATTCCATGGCCTTGAAGAGCAGGCTCATCAGGCTAATGGGGCGCTAGTTCCTGGGGTCCATGGTGTCTCCACCCTTGTGTAGTGGGATAACCGTCGCTGTGCACCATTCAGCAGGCACAAAGCTTGAGGTGAGGCTATGACTGAACATGGTACGTCGGTGTGGTGCCTGTTCGTTCTGTGGTTTGTTTAGAACACGGCCTGGGAAGTTATCTGGTCCCATGGCTGCTATGATACTGGCTTTAGAGAATGTTTTTTACCTGTGCAGCCGTGATGACAGCAACTTTGCAGTCTTCCATTATAGGGATGTGCTCTTTCATGGGTGAGAGGGGGGTAAAGTTAACACTGATCCTATCTGCCAGGATGTTGGCAATATCAGTTGGGTCTGTATATTTAGTGCCATTGAGCTGTAACTCAGAACAGATCTGAGTGTTGCCATGACATGGACCTGTCTGTTGGGCAGAGATCTCCTGAGTAGACAGAATGCAACAGAGTACAGATTGAGTTAAATTCAGTCTTGTTGCATGGGGCAACTGTTTGAGGCCAGTAATCCTCTTGTTGAGGTACTTCAGTGGTCTTTCCAGCTGCTGAAGGTGCCTAGTCCAATTCATTGCAAGTGTGTTGTGGTACTCTCTGATGGGTTTGATGACTGATGAGTAGAGGGAACCTCCTTTGACCTACATGCACAGACCTTGGCAGTTTGTGGGAACATATAGCATGATTTTCTGACCACTTTGTGAATGTGTTTCTGGAAGTAGAGATGACTATCCACATTTGTCCATAGATCCCTTATTATCACCTCCATATTTAGCCTAAGTGTGTGAGCATGCCCAGTATGACCTTTCAATGTGATGCTGAATGAAATCCACTACATTGTTGAAGTATGTGAGCACGCCCGGTATAGACATTTATACTATATGTGTGTGGAAAATCAAGTTGTATTTTTACAGCAGGGCTCACCTTTGTGTCATAACTCAACAGGGATCATGCTGTGCCTGCAGGGCTTCCATGAGACACTTTGCATAGACTTATCATCATTTCTACATACAGGGGGGACAGCTGTTCTTTGTACATTTCTACCTGGGGGCACACCTGATTATTACTGTGGGTGTACATGGGATGAGGGTTTCACCTGACACTTATACACATTTGCTACGCCTGCACTGCTATGTAAGGTACAATATTTCAGTCTGTACTGTTGCCTATCGTACTGGCTTGAGGCATACTACTGTACTACAGATCTTAGCGTCCAATGTCACGTACATTAGATTGCGACTTCATAGCCTACCCAACCCATATCACACTGCCTGGCCTGCTGTTCTCTGTCTGCATAGGCCTGTGGGGGAGGTTACCCATATGCCTCTTTAGGGGCATGATACAGCATTTCTTTGTGTTTGCATTAGTGCACAATTGTCCTGCTGTGTCTGTGCCAGTGAAATGCTGTCATGGCTTAGTGGTTCAGTACTGTGACTGTAGTGCACAGTATCCTGGGTTCGAGCCCTATTACTGCTTTTTATTTTCATGCTGGGCAGACCAGACTGCTTAAGGAACAGTAAAGCAAATATGAGCATGTTTATCTGACTTTGCTCAACTTTGCCTGACTTTGCCAGACCTTGCCCAACATTGCTCAACGTTGCCCGACATTGCGCTAGTTAGCACGGACAATTTTGTTTACATATACTAAATAGTGGTAAAAGCTCCTTAGCACTGCTTTATATTGCTTAAAACATGGCAATCATGCCTCAAGTGGTGCTGCAGGGCTGCCTATGTCAGATGCACATAGTACACTCCCTATACATGTTTGAAAACAGGTAGTGTCAAGTTAGGCATCCCTTTTATTTTATGTGCAAGTCAGAGAGAGGTATCATTTCCAGGGTTCCTACTGAGCCAGTGTATGTGCTATGTGTTGCCTCTTTGCCAAGGCCAAGGCATACTGGGCACGCCTCCTTCTGCCTACTGGGGCAGGCTTGGGTTGTTCCTCCTCCGAGTCACGCTGTGCCTGTTTGGCCCTGCCCCATGCTGTTCCTGCTGCAGCTGTTTTCACAGGATCATATTGTGTAGCATGGCACATACCATGACAATTTGGGTACATGCAGTTGGTGAGTACTGCAAGGCTCCACCAGATGTGTCCAGGCACCGGAACCATGACTTGAGCATCCCAAACACATGCTCGATTACATTTCGTGTTTGTGCGTGTGCCTCATTATGGAGTTCTTGTTCAGGTGTGTGTGCATTTCTGATGGGTGTCATCAGCCACGGCTCCAGTGCATATCCAGCATCCTCTACTAGGTGACCGTCAGGGATGTCCCCATTGACAAATGTCTGGTACAGCTGCGTCAGATGCCAGATATGGGAATCATGGTAGCTTCCAGGGCAGCCAGCACATGCATTCAGTATTATGCCCTGGGCATTGTACACGACCTGGCAGTTGATGGAGTGGAAGCCCTTGCAGTTGATGTAGGCACTACCCCGCTCACCGGCTGGTGCTTTGATGTGTATGTGTGTGCAGTCAATTGCACCCACTACCTCAGGGTATTCCGCTATTTGCTGGAAGAGATGCATATTACTGGCCAATGCCTCACGGGAATTGGGGAAATATACATGATCACCGACATGTGCTGACATGGCATTCAGGAACTGGTGCAGTACCCTGGATGCTGATGCCTGTGAAATCCCCATCATATCACCAGTTGGTCTCTGGAAGGTACCTGTTGCTAGTATTCTTAGGCCAACACATACCTTGGTTTCCACTGGGATGGGTTCCCCTCTGTTGGTTCTTTGTGTGAGGCGTGGCCTGCACAGCTCAACAATTTGCTGCAGGAGGTCTCTGTCCACTCTATAGCGCTCCACTATCTCCAGCTCATGTAGCTCCTGGTAGGTTACCCTGGGTCTGTACACTCTTCTCTGTCTCCTTACTGTGGGTTGCTCAGCAGCATTCTCAATGGCACCACCCTCAGCATCTTGCACGTGTTGCCTTATAATAGCAATGGCAGCCCCTAACATTTTTTTGTCTCAGTTAAGCTTTTTAAGTTTTCACTTCTCTTTGTATACTGCAGTGTTGCAGTGTTTCTGAGAAAAACATGGGGGAATGTTGTTTGCAGAGTTTTAAGTGCTGGGCTGGGCTGGGCTAGTGTACTGTCTGTGTAATTGGCTGATTCTGATTTATTTCACCTGGCAGCTCTGCTAGTTCTCCTTTGTTAACTACCTACTACTTCTTTTTCTTCCTTTTCCCTTTCTGTTTCCACAGGGGGCAGCGCCGCGCAAACAAGCGCAAACACGCGCACATGAGTGCACACACGTGCACACAGGCTTAGGCAGGTGCACATCTGCACACAAAGGCTTAGACGGGTTTACAGGCGTGCACACGCGTGCACACAGTGTAAGCACCTTTGCAAGAAATTTTAGTGATATCCACGGCGTACACCTTCGGTTTCTGGGTTTCAGTTAAGACTACTGTAGACACTCCTCTTCCAATCCTGAGTAACTCACAGCAAACACATGCCACTCTGCTCCAATAAGCTTACAGTCTTTCATACATACCCCCTCATAATGTCACCTATCTTCTACTCTACTACTCCCCTACTCCTACACTTACACTCTAGGGACATGGCTCACATGCCAAGGTAAATTGGGATTCACTATCCTTATCCTCATTTGCATAGGATTGCCTACTAATGCTTGGTTACATCTCTCAAACTGAGCTTCCCCCTTTAGCAACCACTACTCAGTAGCCATGTTGTCTTCAGCCTGCCATTCACCTGCATAGCAGAATAATATTTTTAATAAGAATGCATATTTTTGGCTTTTTTTTTTATTTTCTGGTTTTTATAGCACTGCACGTTTACGCAGCGCTGCACTATGCTTAAAAATCGAAGATCGGGCAAAAAAATTGATTTTTATTAATTTGCAACAGATAAAAATGCCAATGGCCTTATATTTGGCCATTGGCATGCTTCCTCAACTGGATGCATCCTTTATTTGGAGCTGTCATAGCTCCATTTTGCTATTTGCAGAACGGTACTCCGTTACCAACAGAGTACATTTCTGCAAATAACTCTACTCTTACTCGGACAAGTTAGTGTTTCCTGGACTGCAAATGTACCTCATTTGCATAGCTTTCAGCAGCAAATGAGGTAATTTGCATAACATAACATTGTCCGTGCAAGAGTAGTTTTAGTAGCTCTCATGTATGCCTTTGCCGGCTGTTGCTGGATCGCCCGGCAGACATATTGGCTGTCTGCAGGCTTACTCTACTCTTAGACTCTGTTGCAAGCCTTCGTGAATCCAGCCCACAGTTTTGGTCTGTCACCTAGTTTATATTGCAATTGTAAGTATAATACAAGTAAAATACTGTACAAACAAAATACAAAACATTATACAAAGTGGAAAAAGGCAACAAAGCAATACAAATTACAAGAAATCAAAAACAATTACCATTTCTTTAGAGATGTTTGTGGCAGAATTTGAGTGAGTTCTTACAGTAAAACCTTGAAATATTTTATAATTCTACTTATAAAGAAGGCTATACACCGTAATATTTTAAATAGAACAAGGCAGTAAGGCAATACAAATAATAAATGAGCAAAAAAAAATACCAACCTTTGCCTCTCAGCAGTCTATTATAGAGTCTGAGTGATAAAAAAAATACAAAGAAAAAACTAGTTCAAAAGACAGAAAGCCAAACAGGGCAGAAAAATCCCCAATGAAGTTGCAGAATACTTATTCAAGCTAAAAATATCAACCCATGAGTAGTCCAAGTGCAAAACAGGGCAGTTGAAATCCTCACTGAAGTAGCAGAATGCTTATTCAAGCCAAAAAATCGATCCAGTAGTAGTCCAAGTGCAAAACACAGCTTTATTACCTCCACATAAAACAGATAAGCCCTTTCATCCCAGAACACTAGAACTTCATCAGATACAATAAAATTGTAAAGTCCCCCTTATAAATACATGTGGAAGGCATCATAATCATGAAATGAAAGAAGGATGTGTTGGACAGAATTAGGATTATGAAACCGGATAAAGGGGGTGGTGTTGTGTTAATGAACTTAGATTACTATAACAATAAGATGCTATTTATTTTAAACAGTAAAGCCTATGCAAAATCTTCCATCAAAATATAAAATAAGGTGTGAACTACAAGACCTCTTCATAGAAGTTTCTATTTCTATTGAAATTCTGAATTACCTATCAGTTTTACATCCAAGAGTGTCAGTAATATTTAGCTAACCAAAGTTAAACCCATGCACCCATTAGTATATGCTAAGGGATCCATTACACACCCTTTGGCTAAACATCTTGACCATAAACTAAAACATTTTGTTTTTAATGAAACTCATATCTGTAAAGAATCCTTGAGCTTCCTTGTATCTGTCAACAAGATACCTTTCAAAGACACTTTTGTCTTTTTGACTATTGACATGAAAGACCTTTACTCAGTTATTCCTCACAGTACTGGTCTTGATTGGTTTAGTGAGTTCCTTTATGCAAAGAAAGTTGGTCATTTTGATGTACTACTCTACACTCACCTCATGGAAATTGTGCTTAAAAAATTTCATTCTTTTTAACAATGAAATCTTTCTACAACAAGAAGGGGTAACTATGGGTTCAGCATGTGGTGGTCTGTATGCCAGTATAGTTGTGACACAGTGGGAGAAGAAATTCCCTTTTCCCTCGAGTTTCTATGGTTACATCAAACACTATACTCAATATCTGGATGATATTTTTATTGTATGGGATGGACCTGATTTTTTAATTAATGAATTTATTGCTTAAATTAATTCCATCACAGAAATTTTAAAGTTTACTTATACACATCATTTAGATGAAATTTCCTTCCTTGACATTTTCCTTGTTAAGGATTATCAAAAATCTTCAGAAAAGAGACATATTTGAATTCTTTATTTCACTATTCAAGTTCTTATCCACTGAAACAGAAGAAGGCTATAGTGAAGGGACAATTTGTGCGTGCTGCATGGATGGTGTCTATTATGGAAGATTTTTTTTGTCTGAATGTGATACACTCAAGTATATGTTTCTGAAAAGAGGATATCCTGTTAGTTTTGTCATGGATATTTTACTTGAAGTTGTTAATAAAAGAGAAAGGGCTTTTATTCTACCTTTGCTAGGAGAATATATAGGACACCAGAGCCCTAACGCTAATAATGACATAATCATTCAAGCCACTACTTCAGGTATTAGTGACTACAGGACTTCCTTAATAACTGTCTTTTCTTCCGACAGCTTTGCAATAAAACAAATACTTAATAAGAATTGACCCATCCTAAGACAAGACAATGCTATTAGACCCTTCATTGATATAGTTCCAAGCATAGTTTATAAGAAAGGCAGGAACCTAAAAACTTTATTTGAAACAAAACAAAGTGGACTTGAGCACAAACTTGGATATATGAATTAATGTGGTATGTGCCACTTTTGTAAATACATTAAGAAAGGGGATACCTGCAACATCAACAATATTAATTTTAAAATTCATCATAGATGTAACTGTAACTCTGAAAGAGTGATTTATTGTGCTGTATGTAACCAATGTTGCTGTTTTTATATTGGTAAAACTGACAGGAAACTAAAAAATCGCATTTATGAGCACCTCTATGAGATTAAAACAAAAAAGTTAACCAATGCATTGAGCAAACACATATTGGACAATGAAGAACATATGTTTAATTTTTTTGTAATAGACAGTATAAGGACAGACATTAGAGGTGGAGCCTGGTCCATACACTTAGAAAAGAGAGATTTTTACTGGCAGTTACACTTTGGTGCAGGTAACTGGCCGGGATTAAATGAAAATATTTCAATTGGCTCCCTTTTAAAGCTCAAAGCATTAGACAGATAAATTACATGGTATTATATTTAAAAACATTTTTTTTTTGATAAAAGCTTTTTAATATTGTAATTTATACATTTTATATTCCATTTTAATAGTGAACAACTATTTTATATAGCATATTTATTACATATAATTTTTACTGCATATTAATGTTATGTCTTTAAGGGTGTGTGTCTTCTTTCATTTCATGATTAAGATGCCTTCCGCGTGTCTTTATACGGGGGACTTTACAATTTTATTGTATCCAATGAAGTTCTAATGTTCTGGGATGAATGTGCTTACCTGTTTTATGTGGATATAATTGAGTCTGAGTGATCTTTTCCACTAAAGCATTGACTTTTTTTTTATTTTACCCTCTAAATAGAACTGTTTTCCAGGCTCAACCCTCAGTTCACAGGTAATTAACTTTAATTTATGACCTGTTTAAATGTCCGTGTGACTCACAAGATGTACAGATCTGGTATCTTTCCTAGCGTAAATATGCATTTTAAAGCAGAATACAAGTAAAGCTTGGGGTAAAGAAAATGCATTAGAATTTAAAAAAGAGAAGGAAGAAATGAAACAATGCAAATTACAAAAAAGCAAAAACTAACTAACCCTTTCCTCACACCAGCATATGATAGAGCCTCAGTAAGCTTTTCCAAAAAAGCATTGAAATTTTAATTTTACCACTTGAAAAGAAGGTTTAGTTCTTACCTCAGCCATTAGTTCACAGGTAATTAACCTTGTTTGAGTTGTTCTAATTTTTGTGTGACTCACAAGAGACACAGCTCTGAACTCTTTCCTAGTTTAAATATGCCATTGAAAGAAGAATATAATTAAAACACAGTGCAAAGAAAATACACCACAATATACAAAATGGAAGAAGACAATGAAGGAATACAAATTACAACAAAACAAAAATAATCTTTTCCCTCACAGCAGTCTATGATAGCGTCTGACTGAGTGTTTACAGTAAATCCTTAAATATTTTATTTTACCCATTAAGTATAAGGCTTGGTTCCCAGCTCCACCCTCAGTTTACATGTAATTGATCTTAATTGGCTGTTTCTAGTTCCTGTGTGACTCACAAGAGACACAAGTCTTGTCTTTTTCCTAGTTCAAGTATGTAGTTAAAAGCAGAATACAAGTAAAACTCAGTATAAAGAAAATACACCATGACATACAAAACAGGAGATGGTAAAGAAATACTATAAGTTACAAGGAAGCAAAAACAAGCTAACCTTTCCCTCACAAGAGTGTATGGCAGAGTCTGAGTGACCTTTTCCTGTAAAGTACTGAACTGTTTTATTTCACCCCTTAAATAGAAGGTTTAGATCTTGCCTCCATCTTGAGTTCACAGATAATTTACCCAAATTGACGTTCTAGTGTCTGTGTGTCTCACAAGAGAAACAGATACGTAAATATTTAGAAATTACAAGCAAGCAAAAAAAAAAAAAAAAAAACTAACCTTTCACTCATAACAATCTATTGAACATCTGGATGAACTTTTTTCAGTAATATCCTGAAACATTCTATTTTATTCCTGAAGCAGAATGCTTTGTTCCAGGATACATCCTCAGTTGACAGTTAATTAACCTTAATTGAACTATTCTAATTCCTATATGACTTACTGGGTTGAATATGCATTTGAAAGCATAATATGAGTAAAACACAGTGTAAACAAAATACACTAGAATATACTAAACAGAAAAAGGCAGTGAAGCAGTACTAATTACAAGAAAGCAAAAACAAACTAACTTTTCCCTCACAGCTGTCTACAGCACAGTCCAAGTGAGCTTATTCACTTAAATCTTAAAATGTTTTATTTCACACCTTTAAATAGAAGGCTTACTTTCAAGCTGCTCCATCATTAAAAGTAAACAACCAAAACTGATCTGCTTTCATTTCTTTTTGACTCACAATAGATACAGCTGTGGTATATTTCTTAGTTTAAATATGCATTTGAAAGCAGAGTACAAGTAAAGCACAATGTAAAGAAAATTCACTACAATACACAAAACAGAAGAAGACAATGAAAGAATACAAATTACAAGAAAAGAACAATAAACTAACCTTTCCCTCACAGTAGTCTATGGCTGAGTCTGAGGGAGCTTTTCCAGCAAAGCCTTGAAATGTTTTATTTTAACCCTTAAATAGAAGTGTTAGTTCCTGAGTTCATCCTCAGTACATAGGGAATTAAACTTGATCGACCTATTCTAATTTATTTGTGATTCACAAGAGATGGCTATGGTGTCTTTGTTTGTTTAAATATACAACTGAAAGCAGAATTAAAGTAAAACACAATTTAAAGTGCACCACAATATACAAAATAGAAGGCGGTAATGAAGGAATACAAATCTCAAGAAAAAGAAAAAGAAGTAACTTTTCCCTCACAGCAGTCTATTACAGCATCTGAGTGAGAACTTACAGTAAGGGCTTGAAATGTTTTATTTTACCAGTTTAATAGAAGGTTTAGTACCTAGCTCCAACCTCAGTTCATGCATACTTAACCATAATTTACTTTTTTAAATTTCTGTGCAACTCACAAAAGACACATCTCTAGTCTCTTTCCTAGTTTAAGTATGCAGCAGAAAGCAGAATACTAGTGAAATGCATGGTAAAGGAAATACACCTCAATATATACAATGGAAGAAGGCAATAAAGCAATAAAAATTACAAGAAAGCAAAAACAAACTAATCCATTCCTGGCAACAGTCTATGTCAGAGTCTGAATGAGCTTTTCCAGTAAAGTCTTGAACCATTTTATTTTACCCATTAGATAGAAGGTTTAGCTCTTACCATCTTGAGTTCACAGGTAATTTACTTTGATTTACCTGTTCTAGTTTCTGTTTGACTCATAAGAGAGGCAGGTGTTGTTTCTTTCCTGGTTTAAATAGGCAATTGAAAACAGAATACAAGCAAGGCATAGCATGAGGAAAATACACCATAAGATACAAAAGAGAAAAAAGCAATACAAATAAAAAAAAGAACCAACTAACCTTTCCCTCACATCGATCTATGCTAAAGTCTGAGTAAGCTTTTCCAGGAAAGCCTTGATTTTTATTTCTTCCCTTAAATAGAATGCTTAGTTCATAATTTCACCCTTGGTTTATTGGTAATTGACCTTAATTGAGCAGTTCTAATTTTTGTGTGAGTCACAAGAGACACAACTCTGATCTTTTTCTTAGTTTTGCTATCCAGTTGAATGCAAAATTAAAATAAAATACAGTGCAAAGAAAATACACCACAATATTCAAAATAGAAGGCAATGAACTAATAACAATTACAAAAAAGCAAAAACAAATTAACCTTTATCTCATAACAGTCTATTAAAACTTTGAGTGAGCTTTTTAGTAATAGCTAAAACATTTTATTTTACCCCTTAAATACAAAGTCTTGTTCCATCCTCCACCCTCATTTCACAGCAGTTAACATTAATTGACCTCTTCTAATTCTGCGTGACTCACAAGAGAGACAACTCTGGTCCCTTTCCTAAGTTGAATATGCATTTGACAGGAGAATACGAGAAAAAGAAGGTGCAAAGAAAATATACCACAAAACACAAACTAGAAGAAGGCAAAAAACAATACAAATTACAAGAAAGCAAAACAAACTAATCTTTTCCTCCTAGCAATCTAAAGCAGAGTATGAATGCTTTTCCAGTAAAGCCTTGAAATGATTTATTTCACCCCTTTAATAGTAGGTATAGTTCATAGTCCAAGCCTCAGTTCTCAGGTAATTAACCTTAATTCATCTGCTGTAATTACTGCATGACTAACAAGAGATACAGCTTTGGTCAGTTTCATTGTTTAAATATGCATTTGAAAACAGAATACAAGTAAAACACAGTGCAAAGAAAATACACCACAATATCCTAAATAGAAGAAGGCAATATGAATCACTGGAAAGCAAAAACAAGCTTACATTTCCCTCAGAGTAGTCTATGGTAGAGTCTGAGTCAACTTTCCCAGTAAAGCCTTGAAATGTTTTATTTCATTCCTTAATTAAAATGTTTAGTTTCCATTTCCCCCATCAGTTCTCTGGTAATTAAGTGTTAATGAACAGTGACTCACAACAAATACTCCTGTGGTCTCTGTCCTAGTTTAGATATGCAATTGAAAGCAGGATGCAAGTTAAACACAGTGTATAGAATGCACAGTAAAATATATAAAAAAGAAGTAGGCAATGAATACAAATTACTAAAAAACAAAAACAAACCAACCTTTCCACCACAACAGTTTATGGTAACATCTAACTGAGTATTTCCAGCAAAGCTTTGAAATGTATTATTTTACCTCTTAATTAGAATGTTTAGTTTCTACCTCCCCAGTCAGTTGACCAATTCTAGTTTCTGTGTGACTCACAACAGATTCAATTCTCATTTCCTTCCTAAAAGCAGAATACAAGTAGTCATAGTGTAAAGAAAATGGTTCCACTTGAAAACATCGAAATTCTAAACCATTGAAATTCATATGGTCGAGACCATATCATCGAGTGTTTAGAACATCGATGTTGTCAAGGGGAAGAAAAAGGTAAGTAAAAAAGGGAAAAAGCTAGTGTTTCTGCAGGGCAGCAATGTGCCCTGCACATAGTGTCTGTGAATGTGCCATCTCTGTGATGGCACTGCAGACAGGGTACTTGAAATCTCCCGTTTAGCGCTTCTGCATATAGCGCTAAAACGGAGAATTCCCTTTACCTCACTGAAGTGCGATCTCAGAGTAGGTATATTAAAGTTGGTTGGGTGTGGGGGGGTGCAGCCCCCCACATGAGGCGTGCAGGCGGGCGAAGCCCCCCCTGCATAAAATAGTTTTTAGAGGTTTTTTCTTTTTTTTACGTTCCTTTGAATCTCCAATGGTTTGAAACTCGATGTTCTAGTCTCGATGATCAGAATTTCGATGTTTCAAGCTTTCGATGATTCAAAGTGGAACCAAAGAAAATACACCATCTTCTTTTGGCTGTTCCCATTAGGGGTCGCCACAGCAGATCATCTGTTTCTATTTCTTCCTGTCCTCTGCATCTTGCTCTGTCACACCAACCCCCTGCATGTCCTCTCTCACCACATCCATAAACCTTATCTTAGGCCTTCCTCTTTTTCTGTTGCCTGGTAGCTTCATCCTTAGCATCTTTTTCCCAATATACTCAGCATCCCTCTTCAGCACATGTCCAAACCAATGTAATCTTGCCTCTCTGGCTTTGTCTCCGAACCTTCCAACCTGGGATGACCCTCTAATATACTTATTCCTAATCCTATCCACCCTTGTCACACCCAGTGCAAATCTTAGCATCTTTAACTCTGCTACATCCAGCTCTGACTCCTGCCTTTTTGTCAATGTCACTGTCTCCAACCCATATAATATAGCTGGTCTCATTACCCTCTTGTAGATCTTCCCTTTCACTCTTACTGGTACTCGTCTGTCGCAAATCACTCTTGACACTCTTCTCCATCCACTCCATCCTGCCTGTACTCTCTTCTTCACCTCTCTTCCACACTCACCATTACTCTGAACTATTGATCCCAAGTATTTAAACTCATCTATCTTTGGCACCTCTACTCCTTGCATCCTCATCATTCCTCTATCCTCCCTCTCATTCACACACATATACTCTGTCTTAGTCCTGCTGAACTTCATTCCTCTTCTCTCTAGAGCCTATCTCCATCTCTCCATGGTCTCCACCACCTGTTCCCTACTCTCACTACAGATCACAATGTCATCTGCAAACATCATAGTCCACGGGGACTCCTGTCTGATCTCGTCTGTCAACTTGTCCATCACCATTGCAAATAAGAAAGGGCTCAGAGCTGATCCCTGATGTAACCCCACCTCCACCTTAAATGCATCCGTCACTCCCACCGCAGACCTCACCGCTGTCACAGTACCCTCGTACATATCCTGTACCACTCTTACATACTTCTCTGATACTCCTGACATCCTCATACAATACCACAACTCCTCTCTAGACACCCTGTCATATGCTTTCTCTAAGTCTACAAAAACACAATGCAACTCCTTCTGACCTTCAGTGTACTTCTCCATCAACACTTTCAGAGCAAACATTGCATCTATAGTGCTCTTTCCCGGCATGAAACCATACTGCTGATCACTAATCATCATGTCCCTTCTTAACCTAGCTTCCAGTACTCTTTTCTATAACTTCATGCTGTAACTAATCAATTTGATTCCTCTGTAGTTACTCCAGCTCTGCACATCACCCTTATTCTTAAAAATCGGTACCAAAACACTTTTTCTCCATTCCTCAGGCATCATCTCACTTTCCAAAATTTCATTAAACAATCTGGTTAAAAACTCCACTGCCATTTCACCTAAACACCTCCATGCATCCACAGGTATGTCATCTGGACCAACAGCCTTTCCATTCTTCATCCTCTTCATAGCTATCCTTACTTCCTCCTTGCTAATTCATTGCACTTCATGATTCATTATAGCCACATCATCCAACCTTCTCTCCCTCTCATTCTCTTCATTCATCAACCCCTAAAAGTACTCTTTCCATCTGCTCAACACACTCTCCTCACTTGTGAGTATGTTTCCCTCATTATCCTTTATCACCTTTACCTAATGCACATTTTTCCTAGCTTGGTCACTCTGTCTAGCCAATTTGTACAGGTCCTTTTCTCCCTCCCTAGTGTCCAACCTTTTATACAACTCTTCATATGCCTTATCCTTAGCCTTCACCACCTCTCTCTTTGCCATGCACCTCATCTCCTTATACTCCTGTCTACATTCTTCATCTCTCTGACAATCCCACTTCTTCTTTGTCAACCTCTTTCTCTGTATACTCTCCTGTACTTCCTCATTCCACCACCATATCTCCTTGTTGTCCTTCCTCTGTCCAGATGTCATACCAAGCACCTTTCTAGCCATCTCCCTTACAAGCTCTGCTGTAGTTACCCAGCTATTTGGTAACTACTACACCTAGTGCCTGTCTTAACTTTTCTCTGAACTCCACCTTACAATTACCCTTTTTCACTTTCCACCATTTGATCCTTGGTGCTGCCCTCACACTCCTCCTCTTCTTGATCATCAACATCATCCTACAAACCACCATCTTATGCTACCTAACTACACTTTCCCCGGTCACCACTTTACAGTCTCCAATCTCCTTCAAACTGGCCCTCCTACATAAGATATAATCCACCCGTGTGCATCTTCCTCCACTCTTGTATGTCATCCTATACTCTTCCCTCTTGTTAAAATACATATTCACCACAGCCATGTCCATCCTTTTCGCAAAATCCACTACCATCTGTCCTTCTTCATTCCTTTGTTTAACACCATACCTACCCATCACTTCCTCATCCCTTCTGTTCCCTTCACCAACATGCCCATTGAAATCTGTTCCAATCACCACTCTCTCACCCTTGGTTACAGTCATCACCATTTCATCCAACTCACTCCAAAACTTTTCTTTCTCATCCATCGAAAATACACCATGATATACAAAATGGCAGATGGTAAAGAAGCAAAAAACAAACCAACCTTATCCTTACAGCAGTATATGGCAGAGTCTGAGTGAGCTTTTCCCCTAAATAATTGAACTGTTTTATTTTCCCTCTTAAGTAGAAAGCTTAATTCTTACATTCTCCTTGAGTTCACATGTAATTTAACTTAACTGACCTGTTCTTGTTTCTGTGCAATTTGCAAGAGAAACAGGTCTAGTGTATTTCCTGGTTTAAATATGCAATTGAAAGCAAAACTCGAGTAAAGCACAGTGTAGAGAAAATACACCACAATAGACTAAGAAAAGAAGATGGTAAAGCAATGTGAATTAGAAAAAAGCAAATACTAACTACCCTTTAACTCAGATCAGTCTATGGTAAAGTCTGATTCAGTTTTTTCAGTAAAGTCTTGAAAAATTTCTATTTTACCCACTAAATAAAAGGTTTATTTCCTAACCCACCCTTGGGTCACAGGTACTTAACCTTAATTGAGCTATTCTAATGTTTGCTTGACGCACAAAAGACACAGCTCTGGTCCTTTTCTTGCTTAAGTATGCAACTGGTGGCAGAATTCAAATATGATACAGTGTAAATAAAATACAGCACAGTATTCAGAAAAAGAAGAAGGTAATGAACCAATAGAAATTGCAAAAAAGCAAAAAAAACTTTCATTTACAACAGTCTTTTGAGAGTTGGAGTCAGATTTTTCAGTCATTTCCTGAAACATTTTATTCTACCCCTTAAATAGAAGATTTTGATCTGAACACCTCATGTTACTTGCATTCTGTTTTCAGTTGCATATTTAAAATGGGAAAGACACCAGATGTTCTTCTCTTGTGTCACAAAGAAATAAGAACAGGCCAATTAAGGTATATTACATGTAAACTCAGGGTGATGGTAAGAACTTAACCTACTCCTTATGAGGTAAATTAAAACACTTCAAGGCTTTACTGGAAAAGTTTACTCAGACTCTACCATAGTCTGTTGAGAGGAAAAGGGAACCTTGTGTTCACTGTCTTGATTTTGTATTGCTTCTTTAGCATCTTTCATTTTGTATATCATGGTGTATTTTCCTTAAGCTATGTTTTGCTTGATTCTGCTTTTAATTGCACATTTAATCTAGGAAAATGAGACCTGTGTCTGTTGTGAGTCACATGGGAACTAATAATACTCAATTAAGGTTAATTACCTGTAAACTGAAGCTGGATCTAGGAACTAAACCTTCTATTTAAGGTGCAAAATAAAATATTTCAGGGCTTTACTGGAAAAGCTCATACAGACCCTACCATTGACTGCTTTGAGGGAGAGGTTAGTTTGTTTCTGCTTTTTTGTAATTTGTATTGCTTCATTACCTTCTTCCATTTTGTATATTGAGGAGTATTTCATTTACATTGCATTTTGCTTATATCCAGCTTTCAGTTGCATATTTAAACTATGAAAGAGACTGGACCTGTGCCACTTGTGAGTCTCACAGAAAATAGGTAACTCAGGTTAATTATCCATGAAGTGAGGCTAGAGCTAAAAACTAAACCTTCTATTTTAAGGGGTAAAATAAAATATTTCAGGCATTACTGTAAAAGCTCACTCAGATGCTATCTCTGACTACTGTGAGGGAACTGTTAATTTGTTTTTATTTTCTAATAAATTGTATTTCTTCATTGCCGTCTTCCTGGTATATTTTCTGCACTCTCTGTTTTACTTATATTCTCCTTTCAATCCCATAGAGCTATATATCTACTGGGAAAAATACCAGAGCTGTGTCTGCTGTGATTCACACAGAAATCTGTGGAAGGAGGTAGAAAATAATGTTCTACTTAAGGGGTAAATCAAAACACTTCAAGTTTTTACTGAAAAAGCTTGCTCAGATGCTGCCATACATTCCTGTGATAGAAAAGTTGTTGTTTTTTTGTCATTTGTATCCTTCTTTGCCTTCTGCTATTTTGTATATTCTACTGTATTTTCTATATACTGTGCTTAACCTTTATTCTGCTTTTGACTGCATATTTTAACTAGGAAAGAGACCAGATATTTGCTCCTTGTGAGTCGCAATTGATTTAAGTTTAATTACCTATGAACTGAGGCATGAGCTAGAAAGTAATCCTTTTAATTAAGGAATAAAATAAAACATTTCAAGGTTTCACTGGAAAAGCTCATGGGCTCTAGCACAGACTACTCTCAGGGAAATGTCAGTTTGCTTTTGATTTCTAGTCATTCTTACTACTTTGTTGCTTTCTTCTAATTGGTATATTGTGGTGTATTTACTTTATACTGTGTTTTACTTGTATTATGTTTTCAAATATATGTATATTTAAACTATGAAAGATACCAGAGCTGTGTCTACTGTTAGTCACAAAGAAATTAAAACATGCCAATTAAAGTCAATTACCTATGAACTGAGGGAGGAGTTTGAAACTAAACTTTCTATTTAAGGTTTAAAATAAATCATTTCAATACTTTACTGAAAAAGCTCACTCAAACTCTACTATTGACAGGTGTCAGAGAAAGGTTAGTTTTGTTTTGATTTCTTACAATTTATATTGATTCATTTTGTTCTTCTGTTTTCTATACTGTGGTGCATTTTCTTTACACTGTGTTTTACTTGCATTCTACTTTTAAATGCATATTCAGCTTTAGAAAGAGACCAGAGCTGTGTCTCTTGTAATACAGAAATTAGAACATGCCACTTAAGGTTAATTACCTGTGAAAAGAGGGTGGAGCCTGCAATAAACCCTTCTATTTCATTCATAAATTATAATGTTTCAGGAAAGTACTTAAAAGCTCAGTCAGACTCTCAAGAGGCTGATGTGAGGGAAAGGATAGTTTCTGTTTGCCTTCTTGTAATTTGTGTTGGTTCATGCCTTCTTTTGTTTTGTAGATTATGAGTTACTTCTTTACACTGTGCTTTTATTGTATTCTACTGTCAATTATGGATTTAAACTAGGATCAAGACCAAACTTGTTTCTCTTATGAGTCAAACAGAAAATTGACCAGGTCAATTAAGATAAATTTATTGTGAACTTAGAGTGGTGGTAAGAAATAAGCTTTCTATTTAAGAGGTAAAATAAACCCTTTCAAGGCTTTATTGGAAAAGTTAATTTATAATATGCAATAGACTGCTGGGAGAGAAAAGTTTGGTTTGTTTTCTTGTAATTTGTATTGTTTCTTTGCCAGCTTCCATTTTGAATATTGTGCTGTTATTTCTTTGCGTTGTGTTTTACTTTGATTATGCTTTTAACTGCATATTTAAACTTGGAAAGAGATTAGACCTATATACTTTGTGAGCCACACAGAAACTAGAAACCATTAGTTAAGGTTAATTGCCTATAAACTGAGGGTGGAGCCAGTAATTAAACCTTTTTAAGGTGCAAAATTAAACATGTTAGGGTTTTACTGGAATATTTCATCCAGACTGTACCATAGACTGCTGTGAGGGAGAGGTTTGTTTGTTTTTACTTTCTTGTAATTTGTTTTGCTTCATTAGCCCTGAAATGTATTTCTTTACATTGCTTTACTTTGTTTCTAGCTCCTCCCTCCTTTCAGAGATAATTAACATTAAATGATACGTGACTCACAAGAGAGACACATATGGTCCTTTTCTAGTTTAAATATGCAATTGAAAGCAAACTACAAGTTATACACAGTGTATACAAAATGCTGCACAATATACAAAATAGCAGAAGGCAAAGAAGAAATACAAATTACAAGAAAAGAGAAAGAGGATAAACTTTATATTACAGCAATCTATGGTAGCATCTGAGTGACCTTTTCCAGTAAAGTCTTGAAATGTTTTATTTCTTCTTTTGGCTTTTCCCAGTTAGGGGTTGCCACAGTGGATCACCTGTCCACTCAAGATTGGCATTGGAGTTTTACAGTGTTGAGTTGTCAGCCCGGCACCCAACCTTCCACAGAAGGCACACACATGCACACTCACATCTAGGGCCAATTTATCGTATCCAATCCACCTACAGCATGTCTTTGGGATGTGGGAGGAAATCAGAGCACCCGGAGGAAACCCACGTGACCATAGGGAGGGCAAGCAGACTCCACACAGAAGGCACCCCAGCCGAGGATTGAACCTGAGAACTTCTTGCTGTGAGGCAGCAACACTAACGGCTGCACCACCATGGCCACCCCTTGAAATGTTTTATTTGATCCCTTAATTAGAAGGTTATTTTCTAGCTTCACCCTCATTACACAGTTGTCCTATTCTAATTTCTGTGTGACTCACCAGACACAGCTTTGGTATTTTCCAAATATATATATATATATGAAAGTGAAAGCAGAATACAAGTAAAACACAGTATATAGAAAATATACCAAAATATACAAAATGGAAGATGCTGATGAAGGAGTACAATTTACTTGAAAACCAAAACAAATTAACATTTCCCTCGCAGCAGTCTGAGATATCATCTGAGTGAGCTTTTACAGTAATGCCTGAAATATTTTATTTTATCAGTTGAATAAAAGGTTTAGTACTTAGCTCTAGCCTTACTTCACAGGTAATTAACCTGAATTGACTTGTTCTATTTTCTGTGAGACTCACAAGAGGCACTGCTCTAGTATCTTTCTTAGATGAAATATTCAACTGAAAGAAAACAAGTAAAATGAAATGTGAAGGAAATACTCCTTAACATAGAAAATGGAAGAAGGCAAGGAAGCAATACAAATTACAAGAAACCAGAAGCAAACTAACCTCTCCCTCAAAGCAGTCTATCACAGAATCTCTGTGAGCTTTTCCAGTAAATCCTGTAATGTTTTATTTTATACCTTAAGTAGAAGGTTTAGTTCCTAGCTCACTTTAAAGGTAATTAACCTTAATTGAACATTTCCAGTTCCTGTGTGACTCACCTAATATACAAAAGAGAAGAAGGTTGTTACAATGTGAGGTACTGTCATCTGTGCCAGGGAGAATAGGGCAGTGCATGTGTAACATATCCAAAGAATAAAAAAGTCCAACAGGCTGGTAAAGACTGTTCTAACA
This sequence comes from Protopterus annectens, assembly GCF_019279795.1. NCBI lineage: Eukaryota > Metazoa > Chordata > Ceratodontiformes > Protopteridae > Protopterus > Protopterus annectens. Next base: position 571,994,743 of record NC_056745.1, read on the forward strand.
ACAAAGCATCATTCTTTCTTTTTGATATAATTTCATGTGTAACATATGCCAGCATAGTTAACAGAAATTTTGTAAATAATGTTTTGTCAATTTACTATCACACTGACTTGTACAGACACTTGTGTAAAAAATGTAGCAACAGTGTTATTATAACCAATTAAATGTTTATGTTTAAACAAAGAATTTTGGAAGGAAAGAGTAGAGGTTTTTGAAATTATTCTATAATTTTCAAATACTGCAACAGATCTTAGAAAAGTCCTGAATGTGTATTGTACCAAAGTCAGGTGAGTGAGGCACTGCTAGCAGAAAATACTAAGCTTCCTATGGAAGGGAGCTGAGAGGGGTCACAAAAGTAGAGTTGAGCAGGCTCAGTGTTTGGACCCTGCCTTATGAAGCTTGAGGGAGGTAGCTAAGGAAGCAACTGATGCTCAAGGAAAAGGGGAGTCTGTATATTGGAACAAAGGGTTACTATATAGAGAGTAGAACCATGAGGGAGGGCTAGAGAGTGAGATAATTCAGCAGTTGGTAGTGGCCAGAGCCTACCATCTTGCAGTTCTAGCCATAGCCCAAGACATTCCTTTTGCAGGTTGCATGGGCATAAAGTGTACCAAGAGATGTATTAAATATAACTTTTATTGGCCTGAGATTGCAAAGGATGTAACAGGGTACTGCAGGACCTATGAGTAGACTGAAAAAGTAGGCAAGGCAGGGGACAAGTTCAAAGCTCTATTGATGCCTTTGCCTGTGATTAAGGAACCATTTCACAGTGTAGTTATAGATATTGTGGGGGCTCTGTGTGCCCCAAGTTCCACAGGGAAGAAGTACAACCTGGTGGTACTAGATACTCTGAGGTGGTGGCTCTGTACTCTATTGAGGCAGAGAAGGTGGCAAATGCTTTTTTAGAGATTTTCAGCAGGGTAGGTTTCTAGAGAGAAATACTGATTGACAGAGGTGCTAATTTCCTGACAGACCTGCTGGCTTGTCTGTGTAAATGTTGTGGGGTAAAGCATCTAAAGAACATGACCTACCATCCCCAGACTAATGGTCTTGTTGAGCTGTTACCCTCTACACTAAGGGCCATGCTACAGACATTTGCAAACCAGTTTAAGAGACAATGGGACAAATATTTGCCCATCTACTGTTTGCATACAAAGAGATACCCCAGGAATCCACATGTTTTCACCCTTTGAGTTGCTGTATGGCAGAGGGTGAGCGGGCTTTAGATTTGATTCATGATGAGTGGGAGGGTGAGTGTGAATCCTGCAAAGAGTCTGTTGTGGCATATGTCCTAAACCTCAGGACAAGGCTTACAGAGATCATGCACTTGCCCTAGGAGAACCTGACAGGAAACCAACAGCAGAAAAAAGGTCTGGTTTGACAGGAATGCTCAAGAACGAGAGCAGGTTGCGTGACAGCAGGTTATGGTGCTCATTCCTGTCAGACATAATAAGCTGCAGGCAGCTTGACAGGGACCCTTTAAAGTTGTAAGGATGGTCAGTATTGTTAATTACATGGTATACCTGCTAGGCAAGAGGCAGGGGCACAAATTGTTCTATGTTAACATAATGAAGCCTCAGCATGTCAGGGAGACCCTGGGCTGACTACAAAGGGAAGAATTGACCATTAAGCCCAGTAATGGTCAGGTGGGTATGGCAGAGGTCTCTTACCTGGGACAAAGAGTAGTGAGTGGAAAGATTAGGCCAGAACCTGCCCAAGTGGTAGTGATTCAGGCATGGCCTGTTCCTGTTACCAAAAAGCATCTGAGGGTATTTTTGAGGACAGCAGGTTGCAATAGAATGTTAATTCTGGATTATAGTACAATAGCTGCTCCCTTCAAAAATTTGACAAAGAAAAACATGCCAAATAAGGTAGTGTGGACCATAGCCTGCAATCAGGCATTTCAAAGTCTTAAGGGGCTTTGGGAGGACCCATTGTATTAGCCAGTCCAGATTACAGCAATGCCAATGCAGATAGATTTCCAAGACAGGGTATAGGTTAATGTGCTCCCAGACAGGCACATTTCTCTCAAGCAACATTTTTCCAGGGCCACTTGAAAAACTAGCTTGAGTCATCAAAGGAGAAATAGGGCAGTGCATGTGTAACATATGCCAGCATGGATAGCTGGAGCTTTGTAAATAATTTTGTGTCATTTCACTATAACACTGACCTGTACAAATGCTTGTGTTAAAAATGTATCAGCAGTGTTATTATAACTGATTAAATGTGTATGTTTAAACAAAGAATTCTGGAAGGGAAGAGTACATGTTTTTAAAATTGTTCTATAATTTTCAAATACTGCAACAGATCTTAGCAAAGGTCTGAATGTGCATTGTACCAGAGTGAGGTGATCAAACGGGATGCCATTCTATAACCAGCACTTGGAGGATGGAACTCACACAGCAGCTTGTTTTATTTTTTCTTTGGAACCTGATATAAAAATATAAAGTAATTATTACAGTCAGTAGGTTGAGTACAGTCCAGTCTGTTAGAAGCTAATCACCTAGCCTTATGGAAGTAAGCATTTCAGCATCTAGACTTGCCTTGCTGTATTAATTAAGTTAGTTGGGGAACAGTTATTATTTAGACAGTCATGAAATACAGTGAGATTAGTAAAGTAGTGTTTCTGCATATGTTTGAATCTGTCCAACTGTATTATTTTAATTTCTCCTGTGTTTGAAACTCTGATATGTATTGTGCTTCGATATTTAGTATTCTCATGTTTTCTGTTTTATTTATTATTAAATATTTTTATACTGTTCATTGTGACTGGTCCTTTAGAGAATACTTTTAACATCTTGAAAATACTTGTTCTTATTTTAGTGACACCTTGGCTACTCTGAAAAGCCTGGATACTTTGGTAACACTCTACCATTTATGCTAGCATTGATTTTAGTCAGTATAACTGGATACCCTTGTAAGAGCCTGAGAGTTGTTGACTGGTGGCAGCGATGTTACCTTATAGTCTGGGCAGAAGGGGTACAGCTAGTAAACCTGTACCAGCCTTCCTGTGTGTCTGTGTGTGTGTGTGTGTGTGTGTGTGTGTGTGTGTGTGTGTGTGTGTGTGTGTGTGTGTATGTGTGATAATCAAATACCCAGGTATGGGTGTGTCAACTACTTGGAAATGGGACACAGTGCTCCAAAGTGAGTTTTGTTTGGGATCTGAAGAGACAGAAAGTCCAGTCCCAGGTCTGGTGCATGCTCCCTGTGTTCTCATGGGGAAATTCAACTTGATGCAGAGAATTGTATCTGAAAATGCTACGTAAATTCATTCCTGTTCTTAGTGACCATCTCTCACCATTGTCAGTGGTGAGGACTGAAGCTCCTTGATTACTATCCCGGGTTAAAGAGAGGCCATCACATATTGGTGGCAGAGAGGTGGGATATTAATTGAACTTCAGTAGCCTGTGGACAGTTGTCACTGAAGGTGTATGTACTCTCAACAGCCACAAGGTAAACATTCAGAGTTTTATTTTCACAACAGTTTTAATTATTTGGTTAGTTTAGTTTAGTGAGGGAAAACAGGTAAATATGTCAGAAGTGGATTATGGTAAGCTGAGAAAGAACCAGTTGGCCAAGGTCTGCAAAACCAAAGGAATAGTGCATGCTAACTGGACTAAAGAGGAATTAATTTCAGCCTTAATTGCAGCTGCAGAGTGGATCAGTGGCTAGGAAGACAACCAGTCTGGTGCTGGAAATGTGCAGTCTTCAGAAATATAACAGTTCACCTTTTCCTCAAGAGGACTTAAAATCCCTCTGAGGTAAAAGAGACTTGAACTGAAGAGTGAAAAAAAGGAGAAACAGCATCAGCATGAACAGGAGACCAAGTGTTTGGAGTTGGGGTCAGAGGAGAGACGGTGGCATTTGGAGACCAAAGAGAAACTGCAATATTTAGAGATCAAAGAAATTGAGAGACTGCAGCATTTGGAGATCAAAAAAAATGAGAAACTACAGAATTTTGAGGCTGAAGAATAGGAGAAGCAGTCTCACCAAGAGAGGGAGATGTTGACCTTTCATCAAGGTCATGGAGATAATGGGGAAGGGAATAACTGGATCCCAAAAGCAATAAAGGTCATGACTCATATGCTTGTCACAAGTGTAAGAGAACTATATGTTATTTTATATTAAACTACTGGTACAGAAGCATGTGTTGAACAGGGTTTGTACAGTACTGAGCTTCAAGAATGTAACCACAGCATACTCTACTGCAAAAGAACAGAAATGTATATAAACTATATACCTGTGCAAATGTATGTTTTAATAGTAGAAACTGGAACATACAGAGTTAACTTCAAGAAAACAAGTTAAAATTAAAGGATTTATGACTATGTTAGCTCTCAGTTTCAGTTCAGCAGCAGACACAATGTCTAGAGCTAGAAGTTTTTGTATTGTCTTGAAACAGAAATAATTACTAGGTTTCAAATGTAAAAGTGTTTTATTGTTTTACGACTTCCAAGTTCTGCAAACTGCTGAGAGATATGTACTTCTCACACAGAGATATTATTCTATAAGTTTCCATGGATTCACTTTAGAAGCTCGAAATACTGAAATCTTGAATTTCAGTATCTTGAACCCAAGAAGTGGAATCCACAAAACAACGAAAACTAAAAACCATGAAATTCAAAACCTCGAATACCGTAAGTTTTGAATTTCGCGGTTTTACTACACGCACACACACACACACACACACACACACACACACACACACACACACACACACACACACCATCCACCACACAAACACACACAATCACTCTACTACATGAAAGCAAGAGGGCAAACCCCCCTGCACCCCCACACCCACCCTACTTAAATATTCTCACTCCAAGGTCGCACTACATACAAACACACACAAAAAACCACCACACAAACTACTTTCTCTTTGCACACACACATCACAGCAACAAAATACACTGACACACACCACAGCCCCTACCCAAACCCCTTAACACACACACATTTACCTGAATATGTAACCATAGCGGAACTTTAGAAGTGCAAAATTCAAAACCTCCGGTATTTGAGGTTTTGAATTTCGTGCTTCTAAACTTTCACTATTATGTGGGTTCAGCTTCTTGGGCTCAAATACTGAAATTCGAGATTTCAGTATTTCAAGCTTCTGAACGGAACCCATTTCTGTTTAGCCTGGGAACAGATGTCAGGTGACAAAGATTGATGTCATTTAAGCTAACTCAGCAGTAATGTTTGATATTGATTTAAGAACTGAGAGAGAGACTATGCATTTTGTATTTTGTCTTTGACCTGGAAACATCCATCACCACCATCATCTGCACTTGCCTTGCTAATAGTAAGTATCCAGGGCACAGCAATTTCTTTTAGATATAGATAGAAATTTAGTAAAAATTAGTTTAGATGTTTTCTGTATTTATTTGAGACTGTCCTGCAATGTCGTTTTAAAATATTCCATGTGACTGTGAACTCTGAAGTCACTGTGTTGAATTATTGAGTATTGTCTTGTTCTTTTATTATTTATCATTACATATATTTACACATATCTTTGTGGTTGATATTTTTGAGACATATTTATGCTCTTAGTGTACTTGTATATGTATTTGGTGACACTATACAGGACACCCCTAAATAGCCTTGCAAGTCTTGGTCAGACTACCATTTGGATTAATAGTAACATTACACAGTAGGATTAGACATCCTTTGTAAGGGCCTTATAGTAGCTGATAAGTATGGGTGGCTGGTGGCAGCTGGTACTACCTTATAGTCTGGGCAGAAGGGGGCATAACTAGTAAACCCATTCCAGTCTTAAACAGCTGTGTGTGTGTGTATATGTGTATGTGTGTTTGTATATCAATCAAATCTCAAAGTGTGTGCATAGGTGTCAGCTACTTGGGCAGGGACACAAAGCACTGGTTGGACAGAGAGGATGCTGGTGGTCTTAGCTTGGCCACTTGGCTGAGATCTTAACCCTATAGCCATGCCAGTGGGGAGTCTTACTGGGGATCTGGAGAAACCAGGCCCAGACTGACTGTGATATTTGTGTGGTCTTAAGGGAAATTGTAATTTACTGTGTGTGTACTTGTCATCCTCCCAGTGTGTACGTCCCTCACTGCTGCCGGTAGTGAAGATTGAGACTCCTTGATTACTGGGCCAGTGCAGGGGCATCACAGGCCCAAGTAGATGAAAGTGTATGTGATTATATTGTTGAGTTAAATGCTTATTCTCATAGGTGGGTGAGTGGGTGTCTGGTCACTGCCTTTGAAAGGCTGGCAGAGCTTTTGGTGTGGGAACAAGACCTTAATATTATGCTTGAGGATGTGAGAATCTGGTTGGTAGACTGGGAGTGTAACTCTGTAGATAAGCTGGGGAACAGGGGATCCCTACTTAGCAAGCAGGGCATCACTGCACAAGAAAGAGATACCCAGTGCTGCACTTGGATATAAGGGAACCCCTGGTGGGCAGCCTAAATCAACCAGAGTCTACCAGTAACAAGGAAAGCCACTACTCCAGGTGCATGGCCAGGATCAAGGGTTAGATGTTTTAAATGTAAACAGAGGGGTCATGTAGCATACAAATGTCCACTTAAGCAAGGTGGAGGACAAAAGTTGAGGGTGCCAGCAAATGGGAATAACAGTATGGAAGCAGTAAGTTGTCTAGAGACAACAGGGGTAGCAAACTATCTCCTGAGTTTGTATCCTAGCTTAGTGGATGGAAGACAGCCCACTACTAAGACAGAGACAGCCTCTGATGTGAATCTTGTGATTGTGAAGCTTGCAGAGGTTAAAGAGGAGCAGTACTTGCTTTGGCATTCCACTCCAATCACAGTTTTAGGAGGGATCCCATTCCAAATATCTTTGGCCAGGGTTCACATTGACTGGGAGCATGGAAAAGGAAGTGAGCAGGTAGCTGTGTTTGAGGATATTGCTGCAGATGTCTTGATAGGGAATGATTTTGATAATGCAATACCTTGTGTGCATATAGTTCCATGTATTCAGGCTTGGAGACAGGCATGTAGGTCTGGTAGGCTGGGGGACACCCAGACAGACCCCACATCTGAAGCTGTGGCTGGTGATGTGGCTATTTCAGGGAGGGAGCTACCTTGCAGCAGTGAGCTGGAATGTGAGCCACAGCTGCTGATAGGTACTGATGTTCCTGTGGACAGGGTGACTGCAAGGACAGAGGTGAGTGGTAGTACCCAGGCTGATAGTTTGGTATCACTATCAGAAGATCCAGAGTTTCCTGTGGAATGGGAGTTGAGAGGGGTCACAAAAGTAGAGTTGAAACAGACTCAGTTTTTGCACTCTACCTTATGAAACTTGAGGGAGGTAGCTAAGGAGACACCTGATGCTTAAGGAAAAGGGAAGTTTGTAGACTGGAACAAAGGGTTACTGTATAGAGAGTGGAACTCTAAGGGGGCTAGAGTGTGAGATAATACAGCAGTTGGTAGTACCCACAGCCTACCATCTGGAACATCTAGTCATAGCCCATGACATTCTTTTTGCAGGTCATATGGGCATAAAGTGTACCAAGAGATGAATTACGCAGAACAGTTATTGGCCTAGGATTGCAAAAGATATAACAGGGTACTGCAGGACCTCTGAGCAGTGGGAAAAGGTGGGCAAGGCAGGGGATAAGGTCAAAGCTCCATTGATACCTTTGTCTGGGATTAACAAGCCATTTTAAAGGGTAGGTATGGATATTGTGGAGCCTCTGAGTACCCCAAGTTTCACAGGGAAGAAGTATAATCTGGTAGTAGCATATTATGCTACTAGATACCAGAGGTGGTGGCTCTGTACTCCATCGAGGCACAAAATTTGACAGACAAATGCTGTGTTAGAGATTTTCACAAGGGTAGGTTTCCTGAGAGAAATACTGATTGACATATGTGTCAATTTCATGTCAGACATGTTGACATATCTGTGGAAGTATTGTGGGATGAAGCACCTAAAGTACATCTCCTACCATCCCCAGACTAATGGGCTTGTGGAGAAGTTAAGCTCTACACTAAAGACCATGCAATGGGCATTTTTAGACCAGGTTAAGAGAGAGAGAGTGGGACAAATATTTGCCCCATCTACTGTTTGCATACAGAGAGTTACCCCAGGACTTGCAGTATTGGCATAGGGTGAGGGGCCTTTAGATTAGAGTCATGATGAGTAGGAGGATGACTGTGAATCCCATAAGGAGTCTGTTGTGACATATGTCCTAAACCTAAGGACAAGGCTTAGTGAGCTCATGGGCTTGGCTCAGCAGAACCTGACAGGATCCCAACAGCAAAAAAGGTCTGGTATGACAGGAATGCTCAAGCCTGAGAGTATGTTGTGGGACAGCAGTTATGGCGCTCATTCATGTCAGACATAATAAGCTGCAGGCAGCTTGAGATGGACCATTTGAAGTGGTAAGGAAGGTCAGTATTGTTAATTACATGGTAAACCTACTAGGAAGGAGGCAGGGGCACAAATTGTACTATATTAACATAATGAAGCCTCAGTATGTCAGGGAAGTCCTGAGCAGACTGCAAATAGCAGAACTGAGCATTAAGCTCTGTAAGTGTCAGGTGGGTATGGCAGAGGTCTTTTACCTGGTACATAGAGTGGGGAGTGGTAAGATTAGGCCAGAACCTACCAAAGTGGAAGCTATTCAAGCATGGCCTACCCCTGTTACTAAAAAGCAGGTCAGGGCATTCTTGGGGACAGCAGGGTATTAAAGAAAGTTTGTTCCCAATTATAGTACAATAGCTGCTCCCTTCACATATATGGCAAGGAAAAAAAGGCCAAATAAGGTAGTGTTGACCTCAGGGTGCAAGCAGGTATTTCAAAAGCTTAAAGGGGCTTTGGGAGGACCCTCTGTATTAGCCAGTCCAGATTACAGCAATGCCAATGCAGATGGATTCCCTAGACAGGGTAGAGATTAACGTGTTCCCAGATAGGCCCATTTCTCTCAAGCAACATTTTCCAGGGTCACATGAAAAACTAGCTTGAGTCTTCAAAGGTGGGGAGAGATGTGATGATGTGAGGTATTGCCATTTCTGCCAGGAAGACTAGGGCAGTACATGCATAACATATGCCAGCATAGTTATCTGGAGTTTTGTAAATAATTATCTGCCATTTGACTATCACACTGACTTGCACAGATGCTTGTTTTAAAAATGTATCAACAGTGTTATTATAACTGATTAAATGTTCATGTTTAAACAAATAATTCTGGAAGGCAAAAGTAAATGTTTTTGAATTTGTTCATTAATTTTCAAATACTGCAACAGATCTTAGCAAAGCTCTGAATGCGTATTGTGCCAGGGTCAGGTGATCAAATATGATGTAATTCTATAACCAGCAGCTTGTTTTATTTTGTTTTCTTTTGAACCTGATATAAGAATCTGTGACAGTTATCACAGATGAGTTCAGTTCAGTCTGTTAGAAGCTTATCACTTTGCCTTATAAAAGTATCTCAGCATCTAGTCTTACCTTGCTCTATTAATTATTCTTTAGACAGTCAGAAAATACAGTCAGATTAGTAAAGTAGTGTTTGTGTGCAACTGTTTGAATCTGTCCAGTTGTGTTATTTTTATTTCTCCTGTTATTAAAACTCTGATGTTTATACTACTTAGATATTTAGTATTCTCATGTTTTCTGCTTTATTATTTACTATTAAATGTTCTATACCTTTCATTGTGGGTAGTCATTTAGAGAATACTTTTAACATCTTGAGAGTACTTGTACTTATTTTAGTGATGTTTTGGCCACTCTGAAAAGCCTGGTAGCTTTGGTTACACATTTACGTTGTATTGATTTTACTCAGTATAATTGGATAGCCTTGTGAGAGCCTGAGAGTGGCTGAATGGTGGTATTGAGTATACTTTACAGAATGGCCAGAAGTGGTAGAGCTAGTAAATCTGTACCAACCTTTCCCAGGAGTGTGTATGTGTGTGTGTGTGTGTGTGTGTGTGTGTGTGTGTGTGTGTGTGTGTGTGTGTGTGTGTGTGTGTGTATGTGAAAATCCAACACCAGATGTGGGTGGGTCAGCTACTTGAAATTGGGTCATAGACATAGGACATAGTACGTGAGTCTTGTTTGGGATCTGAAGAGACAAAAAGTCCAGTCCCAGGTCTGGAGCATGTTCCCTGTGTGGTCTTGGGGAAATTGTGCTTGATGCAGATCGCTGCATCTGAAAATAATGTATAAATTCATTCCTGTTATTAGTGATCATCTCTCACCAGTGTCAGTGGTAGCAATTGAGGTTCCTTGATTACTGACCTGAGGTAAAGAGAGGCCATCACAAAGGCAATGATCCAACACAAATTCCAAGAAAACAAACACAAACTATCTTTTTCCTCACATCAGTCTGTTGAGAGTTTGAGTGAGATGTTTCAGTACTTTCCTGAAACATTATGTTTTCATCCTGAAATAGGTTTTATGGAAGGGTCCACCCTCTCTTCATAGTTATTTAACCTTAATTGACTTGTTCTAATTTCTGTGTTACTCATGAGAGACACAGCTCTGGTTTCTTTCATGGGTTGAATATGCATTTGAAAGTAGAATATGAGTACAACACAAAGTAAGGAAACTATACCACAGTATATAAAACAGAAGAAAACAGTGACTGTCACTCTCAACTGTAAAAATCAAAAATAAACTAACCTTTCTATGAGACATGTCTATGGTAGAGTTCAAGTGAATTTTTTCGCTAAAGTCTTGAAATGCTTTATTTTACACCATAAATAGAAGGTTTAGTTTCAAACCTCTCCCTCAGTTCATAGGCGATTGATCTTCATTAATATGTTTTCTTTTCTGTGTGACTAACAAACAATACAGATTTAGCTTCTTTCATAATTTAAATATGCATCTGAAAACACAATGCAAGTAAAACAAAGTATAAAGTAAATACATCAGAATATACCAAACAGAAGAAGGCAATGAATCAATACAATGGACTGGAAAGCAGAAACAAACTTACATTTCCCTCAGAGAAGTCTATGGCAGAACCTGAGTGAGTTCTTCCAGTAAACATTGAAATACTTTATTTTCCCTTTAAATAGAAGGTTTAGTTCCTAATTGTACCTTATTAAACAGGTAAATAAATGCAATTGACCTGTTCTAATTTTTGTGTCACTCACGTGAAATGTATGCCTAGTCTATTTCCTAGTTTAAATATGCAATTGAAAATAGAATACAAGTTAGAGTGTATAGAAAATACAGCAGAATATAGAAAGTAGAAAAAGGGAAAGAATTAATACAAATTAAAATAAAACAAAAACAAACTATCTTTTCCAACACAGCAATGTTTACTTTACATCTTAAGTGGAAGGTTTACTTTTTACCTGCAACTTTTTATCTTAGTTTACCTGTTATATTTTCTGTATCAGTGATAAGAGAAATAGGTTTGGTCTCTTTCATAGTTTTTTTTCAAACACCTTTATTGAATTATCACTTGTGACATAAGCAAATTTGCACTCATATAAAAGTAATCAAACTATATTAAAATAAACATTATACTTCACATATATAGATATGTATCACATAATCTAAGCAATATTACATAAATTATTTGATTCCTGCCTGTTTTTAAAACAAGAAATATCTTTATTAAACCATCAGTTACTACATAGGCAATCATACATTTATATAAATGGAAATAAACCACTCCTACACAATCCTAGTTGCAAGCATTTTACATCGCAACCGTACTGGCACACTCCCAGTTGTAAACATTATACATCACTTATAATCTACTCAATCTTTCTCACACAAACATTACATAGCTCATTTAAGTCCTTCCACCTTTTAGAGCTCATTCCTCCCTTGTATGTATTGTTGCAACTATATTCACTACTTCCAGTATAGTTGGTTTAGATTTTGATTTCCATTTTCCATTTATAAGTTCATAGATTAGTACTAGTTTAACTGCCCTTGCAAGCCATTTTAAGCCTAGCCAATTATCCCTTGTGAGACTCAACCCCTGCACATTGTGTTTGTAAGGCAAACACCTTAACCATTAGGCTACCCTCATTAATTGCTTTTTTTGGCAGCCACCATTATTAGACACTGCAAGGCCTTACCATGTCTAGGCAATTCTGATTCTGTATCATAGCTCAGAAAAATCATATCCCTCATCAGACCAATCTGCCCAATCAGCATCTCCGACAGTGCATCCTGCAGGAAATCTTTCAAGTCCACCAACTCACAGCACTCCCAGAAAATATGTTCGCAATTACCCCTTTCTTCCCCTTCATACCTTCAACACTTACTGTCTGTCTGAGGAAAAAATTCTCTGGAGCCGACTTGCAGTATAAAAATATCTATGTAAACATGTCCAAGCAAAAATTCTAAATCTTCTAGATTTTGTTGCATATTTGGGAGACAACACATATATCCACCCATTGTTTTGTTGTGAATTGCTTTATCCAGTATCTATTCCTAATCCTTTCTAACCTCTTCTGATGGATTCATATAATTAGCATGCACTATTTTATGTACTCTACTAATAAATCCTTTTTTAATGGCAGCTTCTGTTCTAGAGTCTAGTAAACGCTGTACCGGTCCTGGTATTTTGTTTAGGACCCCCCTTAGTTCTTTCTCTTTGCCTATACTCTGATATCAGTTCAATCTACAATTGAAATGAGAATACAAGTAAAGCACAGTGGAAAGAAAATAAATCACAATATACAAAACAGAAAAAGGCAATGAACCAACACAAATTACAAGAAAGCGAATGCAAACTAATCTTTCTCTCGCAGCACTCTGTAGAAAGCCTGAGTAAGCTTTTCCAGTACTTTCCTGAAACATTATATTTTACCCCGGAAATAGAAAGTTTTCTTCCTGGTCCCATCCTCTTCTCACAGTTAATTAACCTTAATTGACTTGTTCTAATTTCTGTTACTCACAAGTGACACAGCTCTGGTATTGAATATGCATTTGAAAGTAGAATATGAGTAAAACACAATGTAAAGGAAATACATCATGATATAGAAAACAGAAGAACACAACACATCAAAATAAAATGTAAGAAATTAAAACCAAAATAACCTCTCACAGCTGTTTATGGAAGACTTTGAGTGAACTTTTTCTGTAATGTCTTGAAATTATTAATTTTATACCTTAAATAGAAGGTTTAGTTTCAAACTTTTCCCTCAGTTCATAGGTAATTAACCTTAATTTACATGTTTTTATTTCTGTGTGCCTAACAAGAGATACAGCAGTGGTCTCTTTCATAGTATAAATATGCATTTAAAAACAGAATACAAGTAACGCATGGTATAAAGTAAATACCCCCAATACACCAAAGAAAATAAGGCAATGGAGTTGTACAAATGACTGGAAAAGCAAAAACAAACTTACTTTTCCCTCAGAGTAGTTTATGGTAGAGTCTGAGTGAACTTTTCCAGTAAGCCTTGAACTGTTTTATTTTATCCCTTAATTAAAAGTTATAGTAAATGAATTGTAACTCACAAGGGAAAGACATCTGGTCTCTTTCCTAATTTAAATATGCAATTAAAACACAATACTAGAAAAACAGAGTGGATAGAAAACATGCCATGATATAGGAAATGGAAGATGTTAAAGAAGCAATACAAATGGCAAGAAAGCAAACACAAACTAACCTTTCCCTCACATCAGTCTATGGCAAAGTCAGAGTAAACTTTTCCAGTAAAGTCTTGAAGTGTTATTTTTACCTCTGAAGGGGTAGGTCTAGCTCTTACCTTCATCCTGAATTTACAGGTAATTTATCTTAATTGCCATCTTCTTATTTCTGTGTGACTCACAAAAGAAACAGGTCTGGTCTCTTTCCTATTTTAAATATGCAACTGAAAGCAGAATGCAAGTAAAATGCAGTGTAAGGGAACATACCTCAATACAAAATGGAAGAAGGCATTAAAGCAATATAAATTACAAGAAAGCAAAAACAAACCTCACCCTCACAGCATTCTTTGGTGCAGTCTGTGTGAACTTTTCCAGTAAAGCCCTGAAATGCTTTATTTTGCACCTTAAATAGAAGATATAGTTCCTGGCTCTATTCTCACTTTACAAGCAGTTAACCTTAATTGATGGTTTTTAGTTTCTGTGCGACTCATAAAATGCATGTCTAATCTCTTTCTTAGTTTAAATATGCAATTAAAAGCAGAATGCAAGTAAACACAGTGTAAAAAAACTATACCACAATATTCAAAATGGAAGGTGGTAGAAACAATAAAATTACAAGAAAGCAAAGCAAACAAACCTCTCTCTCTCAGCAGACTATGGCAGAGTATGAATGAGCTTTTCCAATAAAGCCTTGAAATTATTTATTTTGCCTCTTAAGTATTAGGTTTAGTTCTTACCTCCACCTGGGATTCACAGGTAACTTACCTGAACTAACTTGTTTGGTTTTCTGTATAACTCATAAGAGAAAGAGGTCTGGTCTCTTTCCTAGTTTAAATTTGCAATGGAAAGCAGAATACAAGTAAAGCACAGTTTAATGAAAATAAATCACAATGTACAAAAGATAAGAAGATAATAAACCAACACAAATTTCAAGAAAGCAAACACAAACAAACCTTTCCTTCACAATAGTCTGTTGAGAGTCTGAGGGAATTTTTTCAGTACTTTCCTGAAACATTACATGCTATCTCTGAAATATAAGGTTTTGTTGCAGATGCCACCCTCTTTTCACAGATAATTAACCTTAACTGAATTGTTCTAATTCCTGTGTTACTCAAGAGACAAAGCTTTGGTCTCTCTCCTAGGTTGAATAAACCTTGGACATAGAGTATGAGTAAACCACAATGTAAAGAAAATATACCACAGTATAGAAACAGAACACAGTGAATCAATTTAAATGATAAGAAATTAAAAACAAGCTAATCCTTCTCTCACAGCTGTCTATGACAGAGTTTGAGTGAGCTTTTTCAGTAAAGTATTCAAATGATTTATTTTATACCTGAAACAGAAGGCTTAGTTTCAAGATCCTCCTGCAGTTAATTGGTAATTAACCTTAATTAACATTTTTCTTTTATGTGTGACTAACAAGAGATACAGCTCTGGTATTTTTCATAGTTTAAATATGCCTTTGAAAACAGAACATACAACAGAGGGTAAAGTAAATACACCATCATATACCAAATTTCTGAGGGCAATGAAGCAATACAAAGGACTGGAAAGAAAAAAACAAACAAACTTACATTTCCATCAGCGACGTCTATGGTAGAATCTGAGTGGGCAATTTAAGTAAAGCCTAGAAATGTTTCATTTTACCCCTTAAATAGAAGCTTTAGTTACTAACTTCACCCTCAGTTCACAGGTAAATAAACTTAATTGACCTGTTCTAATATCTGTGTCACTCACCTGAAAAATATGTCTAGTCTCATTCCTAGTTTAAATATGTAATT
Organism: Protopterus annectens; assembly: GCF_019279795.1. Classification (NCBI taxonomy): domain Eukaryota; kingdom Metazoa; phylum Chordata; order Ceratodontiformes; family Protopteridae; genus Protopterus; species Protopterus annectens. The sequence continues at coordinate 572,010,074 of NC_056745.1, forward strand.
GAAAGCAGAATACAAGTTAAACACAGTGCATAGAAAATACAGCAGAATATACAAAATAGAAGGAAAAGAAGGAAAACAAATTACAATAAAACAAAAACAAAGTGATCTTTTCATCACAGCAGTGCATGGCAGCATCTGGGTGAGCTTTTCCAGCAAAGCCTTGAAATGTTTTATTTTTCCTCTTAATTATAAGGTTATTTTCTAGATTCTCCCTCTGTTCACAGGTAATTAAGCTTAACTGATCTATTCTTAGTTCTCTTTGACTCACAAGATACACAACTCTGGTCTCTCTCTCTCTCTCTATATATATATATATATATATATATATATAAAAATTTGAAAGAAGAATACAAGGAACACACACTAGGTAAAAAAATACTACAATATACAAAATGGAAGAAGCCAATGAAGAAATACAGTTTACTAGAAAACAAATTAATGTTTTCCTCAGAGCAGTCTGAGACAGCATATGAGTGGACTTTTACCGTAATGCCTGAAATATTTTATTTTACCCCTTAAATAGAAGGTTTAATTCTTAGCTCCAGCCTCACTTCACTGGAAATTAACCTGAAACAACCTGTTCTGCTTTCTCTGAGGCTCCCAAGAGACACAGTTCCAGTCTCTTTCCTACTTTAAATATGCAATTAAAGCATAATATACATTAAACACAGTGTATGGAATACAACAGAACATACAAAATAGAAAAAGGCAAAGGAGGAATACAAATTATAAGAAAATAAAAACAAACTAACCTTTCCATCACAGCGGTGAATGGCAGCATCTGAGTGAGCTTTTCCAGTAAAGCCTTGAAATGTTTTATTGTGTCCCTTAATTATAAAGTTATTTTCTACCTTCTTCCTTAATTCACAGGTAATTAACATTGAATGCTCTATTCTGCTTTCTGATTGACTCACAAGAGACACAGTTCTGGTCTTTTTTTTCCAAGGATATAAATATTAAATTGAAAACAAAATACAAGTAAAATGCAGTGCATAGAAAATACACCATAGTGTACAAAATGGAAGAAGGCAATGAAGGAATACAATTTACTAGAAAACAAAAACAAATTAACATTTCCCACATAGCGGTCTGGGGTAGCATCTGAGTGAACTTTTACAGCAATGCCTGAAATATTTTATTTTACCAATAATCCAATGGAACGACTGAAGTAACCCAAAACCAGTAACTCCACCAAATACTTCAGTTGAATTCCAAGCCCAAAGGAGGTCGCCTCAATAAACAAAGCTCAGTTAAAACTTCAGTAATTTATTTGTACAGCTTAAAAAAACAAACTGACATTGCATAATATAAAAAACGGACTTAGCGCTTTCATTTCCTATCACGGAAACATCATCAGAGTCATTTTCAAAGTTCAAGCACTTAGTTCAAATAGACCCAACACCTAATTAATAAAGGAATACCACTACCTAAAACTACTGCTCTTAATTTTTATACATAAATAATCTTACCATTTTTTATATTTTTTACCATTTTTTATATATTTTTATATAACTATATATAGTTATATATAACTCCTTACACTTCTTAATATTCCCTTCTCCGTTTTTATATATATATGATATTTTCTTAATCTATTTGTTCCTCCACACTGCCCCTTACAGCATTATTCTTTTAATATTCACCCTTGGGTTATTCCACAACTCTTCCTTCATCCCTGTCTCTGGATTATCCTCCAGTTTCCATAAGCATTCCCTCACTCCTCTGCCCCACACTCCTTATAAGAAATTCTACAGCACATTTTTTCTCTTTTTTACTGTATCTAAAGCACTGTAACATTGTCGTTCTTTCATTTTTACCATTATCTCTAGATTAGTTGCAACCACTGTTGAATTCATAGACTGCTGACAACTCTCTCCTATTTGACATTTGTTGACTGGATTAGTTCGACTGGGCAGCAGTCCTTTTTCAGCGGAGGCCTGAGGAGAAAAGCTCTAAAAAGTTCAAATAGTAAAAGTAATCACATGGCAGAGTTATAACTAAAATTACAATAATTACAATATGTATGAGATGTATGTTGAAACATGCTAGGAAATGGTCATTAATTTGAAAACATAATATAGTATGAGGTTTCATACAATAGTAAGCAGAATGCAGAAAATATAGATAAGTTTGCAAAACAGAAAGTAACAAATATAAAAACAGGAGATAAGCCCAGGGGCAAGAACTCATTTCCAAGGCTACAGCTGTGGAAGCTGTAGAAACTACTGACTATTAGTGCACTATATTAGAAACAGAGGCAGAGAGAAAGAGGCACAGGAAAATGTTGCTGCAATACTATTATAGGACAGGATGTGGATTAACTTGTGTCATAGCATAAGCATGCCCATGATATACATAGAGTTTCCTTTAGTGTTGTTTTGAAAGAGTAGGGGTTGGAGATCTGTCTTAACACTTAGTGGTAATTTATTCCAAGCATTTACCACTGAGTAGCTATAAGAAGAGTTTACCAATGTTTTTGCTGGGTGCATAGACTTGTAGAAGATGCTTTTGGGAGCTACGGACAGCTCAGCTGGGAGTATAGGACTGGATGAGTGTAGAGACAGAGGGATAGGAGGAGGATTCATGTAAGGCAGAATGAGCTATGAGAAGCTTGGGTAATAGGATTTGATGATAAAATTCCAGCCACTACAGGTTTTTAAAGGCTAGGCAGTGGTGAGAGCAGTAGCACTGGTTAGAGGCAAATCTTGCAATTTTATTATAGGTGAGTTCCAGTTTTGACTGAAAATTGGATTGGATATTAGTGAGAATAGGGGCAGCATAAAGAAGGGTGGGGAGTAGGAATGCTTGTGGAAGAGAGAGCCTAGAGACATCTGTGAGGATTTTTTTATCTCTATATAGCAGGCTTAACATTTGACGTGCCTTCTTGATGTACTTCTGAATATGGAGATCGAACATTAGTTGGTCATCGATAATAACTACTAGAAATTTGATGTAAGGTTTAACAGAGATGATGAAGCTGTTAAGGGAGCAGATAGTAAAGGTAGCTTTATAATGTTGGAGAGATTTAGGGAGGAATAGGAGAAGTTTTGTTTTCTTAGGTTTAAGTAGCAATTGGTTGGAAGTTAGCCATTTTTCAACTGAATGCAGAGACACTTGGGTGAGTGTGTAAAGGTGGGTGATATTGTCAGAGGAGGAGATGATGGTGGAATCATCAGCATATTCTACGATAGATGAGAGTGGACAGGAACAATGTAGGTCATTAGTAAAGATATTAAATAATAGGGGTCTAAGGATGGAGGCTTGGGGTACCCAATTTGTACTGGTAAGAAAGGCGAAAAGTTAGATTTCCATTTAACTGCATGGAATCTGTTGGAGAGATAGCTGGGGAACCAAGAAAATGCAAAGTTGGAGAGATTAAGGGTAGCTAGTTGTGATAGAAGCAATCAGTGGGAAACAGTGTCAAAGGCTTTAGAGAGGTCCAGAAACAAACATGAGATTAGCTTTCTGTTGTGATGAGAATTTGCGATAGATTAGTGAATGTATCAGAGCAGTAGCTGTACTGTGATTTGGGTGAAAACCTTGTTGTGTAGAGTAGGCAGATTGCCTAAGAGGTGGTGATTGAGGAGCTTTTTGTGGATGCACTTTTTGAGAATTTTTGACAGGGAAGTTATAATGGCAATAGCCCTGAAATTTGAGAGGTCGGTTGAGTTGCCACTTTTATGTAAGTGTATGATATAGGATTTCTTCCAGATTTCATATCCAAGTGTTGACAGACTGGAAGCTGAAAACATAAAACAATCAGTGAAACTGTTAGTCTCTTTGTAGGGAAAAGCAACAGATTTGCAGTGTCAAGGAATAAACTCAAATATAGTGATACAGGAATGGGGGGTCAAGTTATGGAGAAGAAAAATAGACTACAGAATCTGGAACAAAAAATGGTGTCAGCTAGGACAGCATTTGAATGAAGCAAAGGATCATGGGAGAAGGCATTAGAACCAAGTTAAGGGGGGAATAGGGCAGAAAAAGAATAAAAACTAAGAGTAAAACAGGGATAAATGACATCCCAGAGAACAAGAACCAGCAGGTAAGTACTCAGAAAAACAACTATCAGTGAGGCTGCAACAAATCTATTTACGATGCTGGTTATAGGGTCAGTTAAGTATTGGGTGAAAAGTAGTACGGTATTTAAGGATACATTTACAGCTTAAAAAGAAAAACAGCTTAAGAGTGTTTGGCACTCTTCCTTATCTAAGCATAGTGGAATCAAAAACTGCTCCAAGTACAATTCCTAATTAAAATAAGCTGGGAGGGGGATGGAGGTGTGCAAACTACAAAGATTGAAATTGTAACAAGCACATTATATTAAACATATCTATTCAACACAAATAACATTGCATATTGAAAAGCCGATTAAAGGGAAACAAACAATTATACACACTTTCTTATTTATAAAGCATTTTGGCAGGTTTGCAGGTGAATTTTGTTGTTTGAGTCATGAGTGTTTAAACTCATTCAGGGGGGTGCCTTGTAGTTTAGAGATGGGGGATAGCAGAACTAATTTAAAAAAAGAGACAGGAAGAATCTGGTTAGAAGGAGAGGGTTAGATAACTATCATACTGAGTTACATTAAGCACAACAGTTTTAGTAGGCCTAAAGTAGAGTTTGAGAGACTTAAAATAGATACAGGGAAAAGGAACAACAGTCTACAGATTATGTGTTACAGCTACAACATTATGCATATTATAGTATTCCTGCAGTAAAAGCCTTGAATTGACATCCTGTAACATTAAAATACTTTCAAATATCTAATACACAATTCATATTAGAACTAAAATAGCTTACAGTCAAAGTACATTGGATTCACTTCCTGAAAAATAAAATGCCTTCTCAGAACTATCACATAGTTCAGGTAGAAACTTGAACTAAAATACAGTGAAAGTACAACAATATACAGAATCCAAGCTACTACTGCAGCACTATGTACACTATACTATGTGTGCAGTTAACAAAGATTTAACCTTTTGTTAAATAAGAAGCTTACACAGAGCCATCACTTAGTACAGTTATGAAAAAAAAATAAAAAAATGCTTGCTTATTTAGTGTGTACACTCCCAGGAAACGACTAATAGGGGAGACCAGAGTTTACAGACACCAGAGTGAAAGTGAAAATGGAATAAAAAATGGTGCCAGCTAGGATAGCATTTGACTGCAGCAAAGCATCATTGGAAAAGGCATCAGTTCAGTGTTAAGGGGAACAGGGAAGAAGAAGAATTAAAAAGAGGGACGGCCCAGAGAACAAGAACCAGCAGGTAAGTACTCAGAAAAAAAAAATCAGTGAGGCTGCAACAAATCTATTTAAGATGCTGGTTATAGGGTCAGTTAAGTACTGGGTGAAAAGTTGTAAGGTATATAAGGATACATTTACACCTTATAAAGAAAATGCTTAATAGTGTTTGGTACTCCTCCTTAACTAAGTACAGTGGAATCAGAAACTGCTGCAAGTACAATTCCTAATTAAAATAAGCTTGGAGGGGCATGGGGGTGTGCAAACTACAAAGATGACAAGTGTAACAAACACATTATATTAAACACAGCTATTCAAGCCAAATAACATTACATATTGAAAAGCCGATTAAAGGGAAAAAAACAATTATACACACTTTCTTATTTATAAAGCGTTTAGCAGGTTTACAGAGCACTTGCAGGTGAATTTTGTTACTTGAGTCCTAAGTTGTTAAACTCATCCAGGGGGGGGTGCCTTGTAGTTTAAAGGGGGGGGGGTAGCAGAATTTCTTATTTATAAATTGTTTTGGCAGGTTTGCAAAGAGCTTGCAGGTGAATTATGTTGTTTCAGTCCTGAGTGTTTAAACTCATCCAGGGGGGCGCCTTGTAGTTTAGAGATGGCTTACATCTGGCCTTTCCAGATGAAACTTTTAAAATATTTCTTTCTACTTTTCTATCACTTTCAAAGCTAGTAAAATATGCAAGTTTTTTTATTAAATACAAAACAGAGGATTTGCTCTCATTCTAGCTATATGATTTCTTACTAAGAGTTTTGCTTTACCTTACCATCCGTCAAAATGTCTTGTATCTCTCTCACATTTATTTCATTGTTCTGTTCAGCTGACTTCCCTAACAACCTATATCCTATGATTTCTAAATATTTAGTCTCTACTTTTTTAACAGACATACAGACTTTCTCTGTATTTCTTCTGTGAAAGGGACCAGAGCCAATCCAACATCATGATACCTTAGTTCAACTCCTTCCTCAAACTATGTAAACACCTACAGTACTACTGCCAGCAACTCTTTCTCTACATCCCTCAGTAACAGCAAGCAATTTTCCACAAATAGGCTGAATTATCCTCATCTTCGTTTCCCCGCATGCATATATGTACCATCTTGGCTAATTCCTCTGTTTATAAATCGAAATATAGTACATGGACACTGGACACTCTGGTCTCACCTGCCCTTCATCCTTACTTTCCTAGGATATACATCAAAAGACAACTTTAAGCTAGGATACCCATTCAGTGATTTGATCCTGCTAAACTGCTTTTTCCCAAAATGTATTTTCATCAGGAGTAGATATATACATCCTTGGGAGCAGAGCTACCAAGGATAAGGTAAGTAGCATTTTGGGAGACTCTGGCACTAGACTGCAAATTCTTTGGCTTTGTATACAGTCTTTTTCCAGAATCAGTATAATTTCCTCTAGCTGCTTGAAGATTTTCCTTGCCCAAGTTGTGTTCAGGAGTAAGTATACATGAGACAAGCATGTAAGCTGGTAGCAATGGCGGACAAAGATTGGAGCAACAAAAAGTGGGTATGAAAACAGAGCTAATAAAGCTAGTTCAAAAAGCACTACAAATCACTGCTTGCATAAGCAAAGAAAATAGTGCTATCAAAGAACCATTATAAGAGGTTGCAGGTAGAGTGATTATATTAGAAAATTATATTCAATTCCATGAAAGCCAACTTCAGGAATATGGTTCTACAGTAGCAGGGCACCACATACACCTGCAGACTTTACAAGCCTATGTGGAAGACCTCAGAAATTATTAGACAAGATGCAACTTGCAATTAGTGAGTGTTAAAGAGTGCTTTGAAAAAAACTTATATTTCTACAAGAATTACTTCTTGTAGGACATGAAGTTCTCATGGGTCTGGAAACTGAAAGCACAAGCCCCTCTTTGCATTCATTCTGACTTGCAAATAAACTGCCCAGCAAGTCATATTCAGATTGCTCAGATATAGAGAGAAGGTGGTCCTTAAGAAAGCAAGAGAGGTGAAACCCTTCACCTTATAAGGACATGAAGTCAGCTTTTCAAGGACTTTTCCAGTGATGTTTTTTGCAAGAGGAAAACCTTTGAGGAAGAAAGACAGCTGGATTTTAAAAACAGTGTCAATGCATGACTCAACTATCCAGCAGACTTACAAGTTCAGAAAAATAATCAGATGAAAGTGTTTTCAAAAGGCAAGCCAGATATCTCCTTTTTGCAAGAAGTGACAATTTCTGAAAAAAATGGAAATGATGCATATTATTTTCCTGGAAATGATTTTCCAAGGAAATTTCAGTAGGGGCAGTACCATCAGGAACTCTCCCTAATAAGTGTCTTATAGTGTCATTGTAGTGTCATTGTGCCCCACATCAGGGGGCTCCAGGATGGTACTTAGGAGAAACATGAACATCCAAAGGTAGTGGGCACCACTACCACCTATGTATAGCTATTGGAAATGTAAAAAGTGCTTGCAACTCAAACAAGTGCCTGATTACATGCAACTACATGATTTATCCTGAAATATTTTCTAACCACAACATCTAAATCAGTTCAGTTCGAAATACATGTGCTTTATGCACTTAAATTGTATTGTAGCTTGTCTGAATTACACACTGAATCCAAGTGACATGAGTCATTGTTTAGATCTAGTCCTGTCCCTGTGAACAGACACAGTTTAGTATGAGACAGAATTTCCATCTTTATCTCTTTCGTCTTCATCAGTCAAACAGCTTCTCTTGAATCAGCCTCCTGTGAGAACAGATTGGTGAGCACCTGCAGTACAGGAGTCTAGCACATGGCAAGCATGGCTCTCAACTGTTTACCTTTAGGATCCAGTAGCAAAAGCAGTGATTGGACTGTTTTTGCCCTCTCATAAATCGGGGGTAACATGTATATGAGCTCATCTCTTGGTTATTCATATTTAAAATTCAACGGCTAAAATCTTCATTGGGAATGTATAGCTAGGCATCTAAAGATCTCCATGTATCGATAGCCTAGGAAATACATATGAGCCTATAAATCTGTGTCAGGTTCTTGTTGATTTGTTACTATGCTGAGTCTGAACTAATGAGGCTGCTTGAAGCAGAGCTGCTGCTCCTCAGAGTGGAACAGTTAAGCAGCATCAGTATTTTATCTTTAAACTGGAGTGTGACATGAAAAGTGAAGCAGTTGAGTGATGTGTCCCAGATAGCTCTGGTAAAGAAGAAAAATCTTTTCTCTTAGCCCAGAGAGTTGGCTGCAGATGAGGCAACACCTATTACTGAAAAATGTTTCTAGGATTGCACTGGCTCACTAACTAAGTAAGAAACTGCAGGAAGAGGACCAGTAATCTGCAGTGGGTTTTGGAAGAGGATGTTGCTAGAAAAGAGGTGTTACCCTCCAGCTATAACTCTTCACATTTCTTATGCTTTCCTGACATAGACTGGTTCTTCTGGGGAGGCAACAGAAGGGAATATAGAGATTGCTAGGAGCCTCCATAGACAAAACACATAAGGGAGTGACATGAGACTCCAAGAGTAATGAAGCAGAAAATTAGGAAGGAAGGTATACAATTAAAGGGGCTAAGGGGTTTAATGACCTACCTGATGCAATGACTATGGTCCATTATTAGGAAGGAAGGTATACAGTTAGTGGGGCAGGGAATTACATAACCTACCTGATGCAATGACTATGAGGGACACTGACAGAGTCTTCAGTATCATGTGATCATCTTGGGAAGGGAGTCCAAATGAAGAGAGGGGTCCAAATGTAGATAGGGGGTCCAAATAGAGAGATAAGTCAGCAAGCAAATGACAATAGTATTGCTGGAACTGAATTCACTCTCAAGTCTTGGTGAGTACCTTCATGAGGTGGACCCTGTTTTTCACAAAATATAACCAAGACAACACTGATATGTAGACTGCATTTTATATAGTATATGTTATGGACAGACGTAGGTTAAAAAATAAAAAAATATAGCTGGGTACACAAAACCCAGGATAAAAAAGTGCCCTATCCTGGTAGGTGTACTGGTACCAGGACTGGAAAAAATTACGGTGTAGAATCCTCAAGATATAGAAAAATTCCTATAATGGGGCCAGGAGAAGCATAGGGGGAGGATGGCCATCCTGTTGTAGAAGGAAGTAGCAGTCCACAAAAGTCACAAAAACTGATAGGCCAAAAAAGAGCCATAAAGATGATAGAGTGGATTATTGAGGGTAAGAAAGAAATTATGTATAGTTACTATTATGCAAGAAGCCCAGAATTTCCATTCAGAAGATATACAAAAAGATCAAGAGAGAAATTAGAGGAAAGAATAGTACTTTCACAAGAAAAACTGTCAGAAGCGTCAAATAAAATTTTGTGTTCATTAATACAGGAGATTTATGAACAACATTATATAGACCAAGAAACCCTGGACCATTTGGGAAAAGAAATTACTAAGGAAATGTGAACATATAAAGAACAAAATCTAGAGATTTTTGAAAAATATATGTGAAAAACTGAGGGGGTGCCAACCCAGCCAGCTAGAATTTTGTAGATAATTCTATGTCATTGTAAATATTAATATAATCCACAGGCTCATTTTACAAATGTAAAGAAAACTATATGTAAGAAAGGTGTGTTATATGCTGAACTTCAAAAATGTAACCACAGTGCACCCTGCTGGAAGAAAGCTGTTAAGTAAAGAATTACAACTATGTTTGATCTCAAGCTCAAAGACAGGCTGTCTGGGCTGGCAAATTTGTTCTATTGTTATTAAGACAGAGATAATTGCTAGAATTTGCATGCAACAGTGTGTTGTATTGCTGTGGCTTCCTGGCCAGGTGCAGCTTACCAAGAAATGTAAATTGAGTTTCTTTCAGCCTGGGAACTAAAGGAGAAGTGATAAAAATGATGTAATGTGAAATGACTCAGCAATATTGGGTGTTATCAATTTAAGACTTACTCAGAGAGAAAGACTGAGTATTTTGTATTTTGTCTGAACCTGAACACATAAGCTCACCAGCACTTGCTTGCTCTGTAAGTAGCATTTAGAACAGTGATCTCTCTTAGAGTTAGATAGAAATATATCCAGATTAGCCTAGCTGTTTTCTATATTTATGTCAGACTATCCTACAATATTGTTGTAAACTTCCTGTGATTTCTGAACTCTTGATTAGCACTGTGTTGAATTGATGCAATTTGTCTTGTGTTTTTATTATTTACTATTAAATATTTTTAAACCTTTATACTGTAGTTGTTTTGTGTAGAGATAATTTAAGCTCTTAAGAGTACATTGCATGTATTTGGTGATACTGTCCAAGCCACTCCAATAGTCTTGCTGTTCAGCACGCTTACTATTTGGATAACAGTAATATTACACAGTGAAATTGGTCACCCTTTGGGAAGGTCCTTATAGTAGCTGATATTAGTGGTTGGTGGCAGTCAGTAGTACCTTATAGTCTGGGTAGAAAGTGAGCATAGCTGGAGATCCTGTGCCAGCCTTCCCCATAAATGTCTGTGTGTTTGCATTTAAATCAAATCTTAAAGTATGTTTGTATTTAAATCAAATCTTAAATTGTGTGTGTGTCGGCTACTTGCACAGGGACACAAGGCACTGATTGGACAGAGACTGTGCTGGAAGTTTTAGCTTGACCACTAGGCTGAGATCTGGACCCTATAGCTGTGCCAGTGGGGAGTCTTATTGGGGATCTGGAGAGAATGGGAAAAAACAGTCCCAGATTGACTCTGATCTCTGTGTGTTCTGAAGGGAAATTGTACTCATTCCTGTTATTAGTGACCATCTTTCACTGGTGTCAGTGATGACAATTGAGGCTCCTTGATTACTGGCCTGGGGTAGAGTGGCCGTCACACTCCTTGTAAAACAAAATTCATCCCTGCCCAACTTCCAGTGCAACTTGGATCTATGGATGGAAAACTGAAAAAATTACCCCAGGACTGCCCCCTTGCAATACTAATGGATAGAGGCAGCTCCTAAATGCTTTATCCCATACATTGGTCCTTTCAAATTAACTATCTTATGATCTGAGTTATTCTCATTAAGGATCATATATAATTATCAGCCATGGGTTGGGTAAGGCCAGTCTCTAACCAAATGGGATCAGTTAATTTGAGCATGAAAAGGGAAACTGGCTAGACTTAAAATGGCCCACAAGGGCAGCTAGCCTTCTATTTGCCTTTGAAACTATGAACAAGAATGTACTTCATTAAATTACATAAGGAAAAAAAGGCAAAGAAGCAGAAGAAAATTGGGCAAACATTAAAGTTGTTTTTTTACCTCAGTTTTCACAAGAAGGTTAGCACAATTGTGCAGAAAGTAGTGTTACTACTTCACATAGGTTGGTTTTCCAATTTGTTTCTTAACGTGTGTGTGTGTGTGTGTGTGTGTGTGTGTGTGTGTGTGTGTGTGTGCGTCTGTGTGTTTGTGTGCATATGCATCCTGTGATGGGATGGATCCCAGGGTGGGATTACTTTCACTGCTTTATACCAAATGAGTGCCAGGATAACGTCTAGTTTCCTCACAAGCCTCAAATGAACTATGCAGATAATCTCTGAATGAATGGATGAACATTTTCACAACAGATAAGGGGAGAAGATTTCCTCTATGGAAAAAATGCAAATTGATGCAATGAATAGGGAGAATGTTTAGCTGGGTGAACATAATGAAAGAATTTCTGGCCCTAAGGGAAGACGAGGTTGCTGAGAGCAGACAGCATGTCTAAAAAGATCATTAAAATCTGGATGGAATATTGGCAGGTCTACTTGCAGAATGTTTAGCCATCTTCTGGTAAATGGAGATATTCCTGAGGAGAAAGAAAGGGCTGCAGTCTTGATACTCCACAAACCAGGTGTAAGAAACATCCACAAGGAAATGTAGACCTGTAACTCTGACCATGATGAGTGGGGAAGTCATGGAATGGATACTGAGGGAAAGAATACTACATGTTTGAAAGGTCGAGATTTGTAATACTAAGTCCCATGATGTGCAGATTTCTTCTTCTTTCGGCTGCTCCCATTAGGGGTCACCACAGTGGATCATCTGTTTCCATTTCTTCCTGTCCTTTGCATCTTGCTCTGTCACACCAACCACCTGCATGTCTTCTCTTACCACATCCATAAACCTTATCATAGGCCTTCCTCTTTTCCTGTTACCTAGCAGCTTCATCCTTAGCATCTTTTTCCCAATATACTCTGAATCCCTCCTCAGCACATGTCCAAACCAATGTAATCTTGCTTCTGGCTTTGTCTCCAAACCTTACAACCTGGGCTGACCCTCTAATAAACTTATTCATAATCCTGTCTACCCTCGTAACACCCAGTGCAAATCTTAACATCTTTAACTCTACCATGTCCAGCTCTGACTCCTGCCTTTTTGTCAAAGCTACTGTCTCCAACCCATATAACATAGCTGGTCTCACTACCCTCTTGTAAACCTTCCCTTTCACTCTTACTGGTACTCGTCTGTCACAAATCACTCCTGACACTCTTCTCCACCCATTCCACCCTTCCTGTACTCTCTTCTTCACCTCTCTTCCACACTCACCATTACTTGAACTTGATCCCAAGTATTTAAACTCATCCACCTTTGCCACCTCTACTCCCTGCATCCTCACCATTCCTCTATCCTCCCTCTCATTCACACACATATATTCTTAGTCCTGCTGACCTTCATTCCTCTTCTCTCTAGAGCATATCTCCGCCTCTCCAGGGTCTCCTCCACCTGTTCCCTACTCTCACTACAAATCACAATGTCATCTGCAAACATCATAGTCCACAAGGACTCCTGTCTGATCTCATCTGTCAACCTGTCCATCACCATTACAATTAAGAAAGGGCTCAGAGCTGATCCTTGATGTAATCCCACCTCCACCTTAAACGTATCCGTCACTCCCAATACTGACCTCACCGCTGTCACACTACCCTCGTACATATCCTATACTACTCTTACATACTTCTCTGACACTCCCGACTTCCTCATACAATACCACAACTCTTCTCTAGGCACCCTGTCATATGCTTTCTCTAAGTCCACAAAGACACAATGCAACTCCTTCTGACCTTCTCCATCAACACTCTCAGAGCAAACATTGCATCTGTAGTGCTCTTTCCTGGCATGAAACCATACTGCTGATCACTAATCATCACCACCCTTCTTAACCTAGCTTCCACTACTCTTTCCCGTAACTTCATGCTGTGCCTGATTAATTTAATCCCTCTGTAGTTACTACAGCTCTGCACATCACCCTTATTCTTAATAATTGGTAACAAAGCACTTTTTCTCCATTCCTCAGGCATCCTCTCATTTTCCAAGATTTCATTAAACAATCTAGTTAAAAACTCCACTGCCATTTCACCTAAACACCTTCATGCTTCCACAGGTATGTCATCTGGACCAAGAGTCTTCCATTCTTCATCCTCTTCATAGCTATCCTTACTTACTCCTTGCTAATCCACTGCACTTCATGATTCACTATCTGCATATCATCCAACCTTCTCTCCCTCTCATTCTCTTCATTCTTCAGCCCATCAAAGTACTCTTTCCATCTACTCAATACACTCTCCTCGCTTGTGAGTACGTTTCCCTCATTATCCTTTATCATCCTTACCTGCTGCACATCTTTACTTGCTCGTTCCCTCTGTCTAGCCAATTGGTACAGGTCCTTTTCTCCATCCTTAGTGTCCAACCTTTCATACAACTCTTCATACGCCTTAGCCTTCACCACCTCTCTCTTTGCCATGCACCTCATCTCCTTATACTCCTGACTACTTTCTTCATCTCTCTGACAATCCCACTTCTTCTTCGCCAACCTCTTTCTCTGTATACTCTCCTGTACTTCCTGATTCCACCACCAGGTCTCCTTGTCCTCCTTCCTCTTTCCAGATGTCACACCAGGCACCTTTCTAGCCATCTCCATTACTAGCTCTGCTGTAGTTACCCAGCTATTCGGTAACTCTTCACTGCCACCCAGTGCCTATCTTAACTCTTCCCTGAACTCCACCTCACAATTACCATTTTTCAATTTCCACCATTTGATCCTTGGTGCTGCCCTCGCACTCCTCCTCCTCTTCTTGATCACCAATGTCATCCTACAAACCACCATCATATGCTGCCTAACTACACTTTCCCCTGCCACTACTTTCCAGTCTCCAATCTCCTTCAGACTGGCCCTTCTACCTAAGATATAATCCACCTGTGTGCATCTCCCTCCACTCTTGTATGTCACCCTATGCTCCTCCCTCTTGTTAAAATACGTATTCACCACAGCCATGTCCATCCTTTTTGAAAAATCCACTACCATCTGACCTTCTGCATTCCTTTGCTTAACACCATACCTACCCATCAACTTCCTTATCCCCTCTGTTCCCGTCACCAACGTGTCCATTGAAATCTGCTCCAATCACTACTCTTTCACCCTTGGGTACAGTCGTCACCACTTCATCCAACTCACTCCAAAATGTTTCTTTCTCATCCATCGCACACCCAACTTGTAGAGCATCATTCATCATTTCCCCATCAATTTCCATCTTCATAAACATCACTCTATCCGACACTCTTTTCACCTCCAAAACACTCTTAGCATACTGTTCCTTCAGGATTACCCCTACGCCATTTCTCCTCCCATTCACACCATGATAAAACAATTTGAACCTGCCTGCAATACACCTAGCCTTGCTCCCCTTCCATCTGGTCTCTTGCACATGCAATATACCAACCTTCCTTCTGTCCATTATATCAGCTAGCTCTCTCCCTATACCAGTCATACTGCCAACATTCAAATTCCAAACCTCACTACCACAGTCCTAGCCTTTAGCTACCTTTGGACATGCCTTACCCCTCTTCTCCTCCTTCGGCCAACAGTAGCCCAATTTCTGCCAGCACCCTGTTGGCTAACAGTACTGGTGGCGGTCGTTGTTAACCTGGGCCTCGACCGATCCACTATGTAAATCTGTACTGTTCTCCACATGTATGATTTTGCAAAATTTTATGTCGGATGCCCTTCCTGACGCAACCCTCCCCATTTATCCGGGCTTGGGACCGGCACAAAGAAATGCACTGGCTTGTGCATCCCCAGGTCATGGTGTGCAGACTAAATGTCCAAAAATCCAGACTATATATGCCAAGTATGAGACTGAGATTTCTTTGAATATTCCCTTTTCTTCAAGGTATGGTGATTTTGGAGTTGTGTATGTACATCCTGGTCAGAACTGTAGACAGCATAAATTCATGGCCTTGAAAGAAAGAAGGGACAGCTTTTGATTCTGCAAGGTAATTTACAGCCATTTTAGCTCACATGCTGACCTGCTATACTGTAGACAACATGCTGTAATATCAGTTTGAATTTTCTGTACGTTTGTTTGTGTCTTTCGGCTTTTCCCGGTTAGGGGTTGCCACAGCAGAACTCCGGTCCACTAATGATTGGCAGTTGATTTTTATGTACCGGCTTGCCATGCCTGACACACAACCTTCAACGAAGGTACACCCATTCATGCATGTCTCCACGCAGAAGACACTCTAGCTGAGAATCGAACCGGACAGCATCTTAGTGTGAGGTGACAATGCTACTGCAGCACCACCACCGCGGGTAAACACTTTAATGCATTTACTGTAACAGTGCTAAATTTAGTTTAATTAAAGGTAGCCATTGCTAATTTTGTATGTTTAAGTTCAAATAGAATGGTTGGGTGAGGGAGGTGCTAAAAATCTATTCAGTATTTTGTTTCAGCCTTTTCATTGAAACAAAATGAAACAAAACATCTTAAAAATGTGACATTATCTTGAAATAGAGACAAGAAACCGCTATATAAGAAATCAGTCTGCCACACAGTTGCATTTAAATTAAACGCTGGAAATACAAATTCAAAAGAACTCATGTATAACAGGTGGGAGTACTAGCTTTCTATCATAATGGATATGCTGTATAGTTCATCATACCATTTTCTGTAAGTAAACTGCTTTTTTTCAGCTGAGATAGTATTGTTAAAAGTAGAGACCACAGCAGTTACAATCAGCCTTGGTGGGATCTTAGCTGTGTTGTGAAAGCTCTTGGATCTGGTTTATCTAGTTTGTACAGATTTACTTTACTAATTTAATTGCTAACCTGGTGTTTTTTAATTAACTCTGTATATCACTGGGCCAAAACATTTTTCTCGCCATTTTGGTTCACATGCTGGCTTTGGACAGCAAGATGTAGGATCATAGGAGATTACTAGGCTATCAACCCAGAGGACATTTTAAGCCTAGCCATTTCATTCCAATGTAACACCATAGAAATGCTAGTCAATACCCAATATTACATTTAGTGATGACTGGCCATGTCCAGGAGAGTTGTAGACTCTATTCCTGATAAGAATTTAGGGTGACCCATCCACTTGTCCAGGTTCCTCTTGAACAGTGTCATAGAGGTGCTCTGTTTCACATGAATTGATAGCCTGTTCCAAAGATGTGGTAGTCGCTGGGAGATAAATCTGTCCCTCCAGCATGTCCTATTTATGTTGCAGGCCATATTTAGGTTCCTGGAATGAGTAGCCCTAGTCCCGTTTGATTTACGGATCTGCAGAAAGTTTATTAGGTTTGGGTCTTGGATTGCTCTTTAGGCCAGGCATAAGTCTCCCCTAAAAACTCTATACAATATGGAGTATAATAGCAGGGACTTTAGTCAGTCTGCATAAGGAACATGCTGGAGCCCCTTAATCTTCTTTGTTAGAAACCTCTGAGGTCTCTCTAATTGCTGCAGCTGCTTAGTATGGTACATGCAAAATGGGACATTGAACTCAATTATGGGCCAGATAAGTGTCAAGTATGGGGGGAGTTATAACTTCTTTTGCTCTCGAGGAGATGCCTTTATTAATCAAGTGTGCTGTGTGGAAAGGTTTCTGTACTATAGTAGACACGTGGTGGTCAAAGTTAAGGTCACGGTCAACTTGTAATCCCAGGTCCCTTACCACTTCATGGGTACTTAGGCTACTGTTGTTGATTTGATGGTTTGAGGGGACATTGTTCCAAAGGGAATGATGATGCACTTCTTTGCATTCAGTTTGAGAACTTGACTAATACACCAGTCGTTGGTCTGCGTGAGACCCTCCCAGAGTATACTGACATAATTTGGGGATTCAATGATTGCACCTAGTTTGCAGTCATCTGCAAACTTGGCATGCCACAACTCCTTAGTTTGGACCTGAACTTCTGAGAAGTATATACCAAACAGTAAGGGGCCCAGCACTGACCTCTGTGGTACCCCACAGCTAATAGGTCTGCTGCTTGATGTGGAGTCACCCACTTTGATAATATGTGTCTGGTTTGTGAGCCAGTTGGCAACCCATCTTACAACATAGGAGTTTACATTTAGTGTGCCAAGTTTATCGGTAATGCCCGAATGTGGCATTGTGTCAAAAGCCTTTCCCAGTTTGAGGTATGCAGTGTGCAAAGATTTAGCCTCGCCAATGGCCTTGGTCACATTTTCAAAGAAATCCACCAGATTTAACAGGCAGGATCTACACTTCATGAAGCAGAATTGGGTAGGATCCAGGGTTTAGAAGTCGCCTATGTCTTTATTTATGAGGTACATAATGATACATTCCATGGCCTTACAGATGAGGTTGGTCAGGATTATGGGTCTGTAATTCCACAGATCTGTTGCTAGGCCACCTTTGTGGAGGGGAATAACTGTTGCTGTTTTCCAGTCTGCAGGAACAAAGCCTGTGTTTAGGCTGACTGAAAAGGGTACTTAGTGGTGATGCTAGTTCATGTTTTAACCTGTTTAAGAAGACAGTCTAGGATGTCATCTGGTCCAATAGAGACTGTGTTTTTTGCCTTGGACAAGGCTTTCAGGACCTGCTCTTCAGATATGTAGGGTGGGGGCTGATTGGAGGAAGGTTTGTTGTATGTTAGAAGGGGTAAGGGAGTGAAAGTTTCACCAAACCTATCACTAGCAGGTTTGTTAAATCTGTGGGGTTGGTGTGTGTGATACCATTGGCCACTAGTTCTGTACGTGCTTGTGTCCTACCCTTTAGGTTATGTATGTAGCTGTAAAAGGCCTTATGGTTATCCTTGGCTGTACTTGCTAAGTTTTTTTCAAAGGAGCCCTTGGAGGATTTGACAAGTTGTCTTATTTGTCTGTTGAGGCTGGGGAAGGTGCTTTTCCATTGTTGGGGCATCGCCTTTGTTTTCTTGAACAGCAACATTTTGCATTTATTGTAAAGTTTATTGATGCTGGATATCCACTATGGCAGCTTGATTTTACTTGGGGCTCTGGCTTTGATTATTTCTGGTATGGCCGAGTTTATACACTTATGCAAGAGATTGCACAGGGCTTTAGTGTAAGCTTTGGCATAGTTATCACTCCCAGCTTGGGATGGGGCCTGGAATGTATTTGTACCTTCACCTAGAAGGATATAGTTTGCCTTGGTGAAGTTTTTTAGTCTGAATTCACCCATTGTGAATTCTGGTGTTAGTGCCACCTCGAAAGATTTGTGGTCTGTTTTAACTAATGAGGGTCTGACAGATGAGGCAGTGCATCTGTTTGACATATTAGTGAGGACCAAATCAAGAATGTTTGTTTTCCTTGACAGGGTATGGACAATTTGCTCCAGGGCATTTGAATTAACAAAATCAAGGAACTTTTGTGTTAGCAAGTTAGGGCTAGAGTAGGTTTCCCACTTGATGGTGGAATAATTGAAATTTCTCATAACCAGTGTGTTTGGTAAAATTTGGATTGTCTCCAATTTGGAGAAGTAGGCTTTGTGGGTGTCATAACCCATGGAGGGGGATCTATACCTGACTTTGACTTGAATGGGGGTCTTACCCACCATAACCTGGACCTGGAGTAACTCCATGGAGTTGTTCAGTCTAACCAGAAGGGAGGTGAATTTATCTCTAATATAGATTAAACAACACCTTCTTTGGTTTGCACATGTTCATTTTGTGGTCTAAAGGTGTGGAAGGCATTGTAACCTTGCAGTTCAGGTGAGACCTTGAACCAGGTTTCTGTGACTGCACAGACATCTGCATCTTATAGTAATAGAAGTGCTGCCAGGGAATGCAGCTTTTTGGTTTAAGCTCCTAGCATTTAGCAGCATGGCCCTTATTTTGTTCTGATTGGTTAATTTCACATCAGTAATGTTGTTTTCGAGACCTTGCCTAAAAAGGCACTATTGGGGAGGCAAGAGCCTTTGCCAGCAGCCAAAAGTCTATAGGTGCCTGGTGCAAACCATCTCTGGCAAAGCACTGAGGTTTGTGAACCATGGCTTCCCAGGCTGACAGGATCCCCTTTGAATGACACCAAAACTGAGCCAATTATTGAAATCAATCATTTTGTTTTGGTTATACAGTGGAATAATTCTAGGTGAGGGTAGTATGCTGCTCAAGGATAAGGACATACCTACCTGGGGCACATACTCAGAGGGGTCAATCATGTCTCTCTTCATATTGTCCAGTGAGGTACATCTCAGGTCATTCACACCAACATGAACTATGACAGAGTCATAATGGTACTTGTTTCTGAGAGACATGCATGATCTGACGAATCCTGGCACCAGACAGGCAGCTGACTGACTTTATCCTTGTCCAAACTGGTGAGTGGTACATTCGTTTGTCTCACTATTGAATCTCCAATGACAAGAACATTTGTTTTTTGAGTGTTACACCTTACTGGTTTAGTGGGTGAAACACTGGTGTTGCTATGTGTCATGGGTGCTGTGGGGAGTGTTTTAGTTGTAGCAGTCATGTGTTTTGTAGGTCTCTGGTGTTTCAGTAAGTTTTTCGAGAAAACCTCAGCATATGTGGATTTACATGTTTGATGCATACTATGTGCATGAGTAGTGATACTATGAGTATATGTAGTGGTGGATGAGTTGACAACCTTCACCGTTTTACTGTCTTGAGTGAGAGAGAGCATGGATTCTAGATTCTTGTTGTAAATACATCCCTCGCACTCTGTACTAGAGTGTGTTTATAAGTAGAGGGTTGTCTGTGTGCATGAGGCAGTTTCTACACTGCCTCAAAAGACCCAAGTCAACAAGGTTGGCAGGAGAAACAAGGATAGTCCAACTGTCGTAATGCTACATTGAAGACTGTTGTCACTAGAGGTGGCTATACAGATTCAATCACAGAGGAGGTCAGTGGTTGGATATTTCTGACTGTGTTTTATGGAAAACTTGTTGAATTTAACTGTCCAGCTTTGGCACACAATTTCACAACATGAAAACAAACAGAAACCTGCTTAAATGCAGGGCCTAAATACCAGAAGCTAAAACTTGAAAAAAACATTTAAAAAGATTTAAAAGGACCAATGGGAATGATTATTTCAAGCCCTAAACTGGCCTCATTTTACCAGACAGGTCACAATTCTGCACAATTCTCTCACAAAAATGCAGATAGGTCCCTTCCAATCCAAGATGGCCTGGAAAACATGCTCAGAACAAACAAACCACTACAAACATTTCCAGAAGCAGCAAGCCTGTATCTGGACTATGCCACAGCTACTAGCTACCCTATTTTCAGTGGAAAACACTAGAGAATGTTTAAAACTGCAGAAAAATAGCAGTGAGACAATAAAAAAAGTTTAAAACAGCAGGAAATAAGTAAGGAGGCTCTAAAGAATATTTTAAACAGTTACCAGATCAGTTATTTAAACACTGCTTGATGTGAAAACCAGAACAAACAGAAGATAACTTAAAACAGTGAAAAACATCAGTAAATACTTAACAAAAAGTGAAACTAGCAAAAATGTAGTAAACAGTGAAAAAAGCAATACAATTCAATCTAACAGGCACAGTAAAGCAGACAGTTGCAGTAATGTCTATTTTGGAAGCTCAGTAGCCTGTAGTCATCTGTAGTATTTGATTTGTCTGACTTCTTACAGCAGCTTGAACCCCCCCCCCCCCCCTTTGCTGTTGTGGTTTTAAAAAACGTCTATGGCTTTCACCCCTTATGATTATATGGCTACCAAAGTCCCTCCCTTACCCTTCAATTGCTGTTGTCAGTTGTGTAAGCTGATTAAGTATTTTTACCACCCATTGTTTTACACAGATCCATAACACAGAGACCCCACTCAGCAAACAAGTATTGCTCGAGTCGACCTTCCTTTCTACAAATTGTCATTTTTATAGAGCTCCATTCTGCTTGATGTCCTTGCCACAGTATGAGATGGTCATGAATAAATCCTGTGCCATCTTTGCCAGATAAAATATTTATTTTACTGTTTTGTCCTTCATTTAATTGCTTCATCTTCTGATTTATGCAATTTAAAGATCTCGTTTAAAGCTATGAAACAAAGTTTTATTTTTACATATAGAAGTGCTTGCATGCACAAGGATGCATATAACTTTGTTTCAAGCCACTTTTTTAGAAAATTAGCATTTAAATAACCTTCTGAATATGGAAGTGTAAAGTCATTATGGCATTAAAATTAATATGGTGGGAGGAGCATATCTCTCAACCTCTTAACATAAAAAAATCTGGACAAAGCCTAAAATTATGGGGGGACAAAGGCCCAAAAATAGGGACAGCCTTTAAATATTGCTCTTATAAACTTACAAAGCTGCTAGAATAACATGATTTGTGATTGCATACATTTTCTGATAGATATGAAGTCTGACATCCAGTATTATTTAGTGACTTCAATCCTCGTGATTTGCTAGAAAGCCACAGATTTTATGACAAACGGACCAAGTATTTGAGGCAAAAATCTGGACATTTTGCAAAAATCTGTATAGTTGAGCGGTATGGGGAGGAGGCATGTACATCACTTTGGGGGATGGTATAATGAAGAGTGGATTAACATTAGTAAATGTTTGTGAAAAAATATTTAATTGCTAATCTGTTAAATTAATAGTTTGGCAAAAAACACAACTCATATGTCTTTGCCAAACTATTAATTTAACATTTTGGCAATTAAATATTTTTTCACAAACATTTACTAATTCTAATACACTCTTCATTATACCAGCCTCCTAAGTGACATGCACACCTCCTCCCATTATAGCAATTTTAATGCCTTAAATACAGCATGACTACTTTACAATTCCATGTTTGGAAGGTTATTTAAATGTTAATTTTCTAAAAATGTGGCTTGAAATGAAATTTTATTTTTTGTAAAAGTGTGCTTGCATGAATCCTTGTGAACACCTTTTTATGAAAAAGTAAAACTTTGTTTCACTGCTTTAAACATGGAGAATTCAGTAAAGCCTACATGGATTGGTTTTCCATGTAGGGAGATTGGCACTGAGCTAACATAAAAGTTAGCAGCTGTGCAATCCAGTAAACCGAGCAGAGGAGTGAGCACAAGTGTGCAGACACTGAAGTGTCTGTGGTATGCAAATCACTTCATAAGCAGGTGAATTGCATGCAAATGAGGTTGTTTTGTGATACAGAAAGTAGATAGGTATTCGTGCAAAACCCATGTTGGTGTTAGAAGTGTACACAGAAAATTTCCATGTACAGAAATGTAGAAATTGAACAGGGGCTGTCACAGCCCAATTAGAAGGTCAAAAATATCATAGTAGGCACAGATATGTGCAAAACTATGCCCTGTATGTCCAAAAGCTAATGCAAAATAATATAAAATAATGTTTTTTTAATGTCCATATTAGGTTTGCACGGTGCACAGCAGCGCACAAACATGCAATTATACAAAAAAAATATTAGAAATCTTAAAAAGCAAAAGATGACAAAAGTGAGAATAATGCATTATAGGGCCTTGCATGCAGTATGTACAATGGTAGATATCTGTGGTTGCTAAGGAGACAGGCCCTGGAATAGTGAAGTATCCAGGTTATGTGCAAGGAACAGTATACAAATGAGCTGGGGTTACTAAATAGCAAAAATAGGCCACTGTGTCTGCAGGTAAAACCTGTGTAGCCCTAGAACCATGTTTGTGTCTGCAGAACAGCTAGCTGACATGAAAAGGGGATGTGTCACTATATATTTAAGTGGATTGGAGCTCAGCGGTGCCCGTTTCCATGGTGCACCACTCAGCTAAGCAAGGGGTTGTGTCCAGTGTTGCTAAGCTTTATTTAGCTATGGGGCATGTGTTTTAGCTGGTTTAAGCTATGCTGAGCATGTTCATGCATGGGGGTGTGTCCAGACCGTTGAGCAGTGTTTATACCAGCTTTGCGGGTTTGCATGCCACACCGCAGTGCTTAGCAGGGAAGGCATTTAAAAAAAAAAGGAAATAGCCTGGGAAAGCCAATCATATCTACATTACTGATAAGCCCTGTTCAACTGACATTGGGCTATTCAAATCCCTCAATGATATACCTGACAGGTGGAATGCATTATATTTAGCCAATCACACAGGCTGCATCTGCAGCACACCACTATAAATTATGCATACACCCTACAGTCTGATTTTTCACCCATACTCTGCACCATTAGAGTACAGACTTCGGAATTTTAACTGACAGAAAGCTAGGGGCTGCTGCTCTGCTACATTTGTATGTGCTAGGGGCTGAGGGCAGTGCTGATGCTGCTGTTGACAACAGCACTAGACTGAGAAGGAGAAGAGTGTTCAGGCCCAAGGTAACTTTCCAGGAGCTACATGAGCTGGATATTGTAGAGCTCTACAGGGAGGACAGGGCATACTACAAAAACTCACCAAGCTTTGCCACGGTCGACTCAGACCCAGAGCCAACAGAAGGGAACCCATCCCAGTGGAAACAAAAGTATGTGTAGACCTTAGAATACTAGCTACAGGTACTTTTCAAAGACCAACTGGGGACATGATGGGGTCTCACAGGCATCTGCATCTGAGATACTCCATCTGTTCCCGGCTGCCATCCAAACACATGCCAGTGAGCAGATTTATTTAACCCGCACGCCTGAGGAGAGGGCCAGCAGTATGCATCTCTTCCATGGTGTAGCACACTACCCTGAGGTAATGGATGCCATAGACTGCACTCATATACACATCAAAGCACTGCCCTGTGAGGAGGGTAGAGTCTATGTCAACCACAGGAGGTATCACTCCATCAACTACCAGGTCATGTGCAATGCCCATGGCATTATCATGAGTGTGTATGCTGGCAGTTATCACAACTCCCATATCTGGTATGCATCACAGCTGTACAAGATGTTTGCCAGAGGGGACATCCCATATGGCAATCTACTGGGGGCATGCTGGCTATGCACTGTAACCGTGAATGATGGCACCCATCAGAAATGCACACACACCTACCAAAGAATGGCAGAATGAGGTATATGCACAAACTAGGAACATCATAGTGCATGTGTTTGAGCTGCTCAAGTCACAGTTCCACTGCCTCAATATATTTGGTGGAGCCCTGCAGTACTCTTCAGCCACATGTGCACAGATGTTCACAGTATGTGCCATGATACACAATATGATCCTGTGGAAACAGCTGCAGCAGGATCATTACAAGGAAGGGAAACACAGCCCCCACTAGTGCCAAGGTCCCCACAGCCACATCCACAGTGGGACATGGGGGAGGAACCCCTTGAGCCTGTCCCTGTAGGCATACCCAGTATGCCCTGGCCTTGGCCAAGAGACAGCACATAGCATGTGCACTAACAACTTTGGGTCCTAGGGACTGACACCTCACTCCAACTCACATACATAGTAAATAGGATATCAGCCACACCACAAAACCAGTAACTTACCATGTATTGTCTGTGTACTGTGTGCATCAGACACAGTCAGCCCTGAAGCACTGTTATATCAACTGCTGTATTCACAAGGTAAGTCACTTTTCTGTACAACAAATGTATGGGGTACTAGACTATGGTAGCATATGTATGGACCTGCCACATGTATGCAAGGGAATAGAGTGGGCTACTGGGCTACCTGCAGAGAACTAACAGCTATGTGGGACAATAGGAACTCTCTGTCCAATACTGGCTGCCCCATAATATGCAGTAGGCCAAAAGGCAGCAAAATCCATTTCAGTATGCAAGGGGAATGCCAAACAGTGGGTTCATAGGACAAATGCATGACTGTCAATGTTAAAGTCCCATACACCAAACACAGCCATGTTCCCATACAACTGCAGTAACAGTATATTTGCACAGTTATAGCAGCAGACCACACAATCCTTGAGCTGTCCCAAACCACCTGGTGATGTGTTCTATTTCCTCAATATGCATGTGTCAAAGTGTATGTCTGTCTGCTGTTGATAGTGTCAGGAATTAAACTTCACTTTCTGGTGGCTGGTGTGGCTTAGTGGGCTAAGTGCATTAACATGGTTGGTGGTGTTTATTGTTCAAACCTGGCTGCACCTACAACTTTGCATGTGAAGTACTCCTATGGTAGGAGTCCCACAGGCTGTCAGTGTGTCACTATTTGTTACTGCAAAAAAGCTGGACAATGCCAGAGACAATGAAGTTACAGGGGGCCATAGCTATGGACATTACACATGCTCTAAGTAACCTAGAAGGAGGCTAGTATAAGACCAGGTTGTAACAAGTCAGAGTAGCAGCAGGATGAAAAGGCCATCACGTAACTGTGTCAGTACCTAAAACAAGTTAGTGAGCACTGTGTAGTAGTATATTACCAAAACAATACCACTGTCTGAGAAACAGAGCAGAAATATAGGGTGGAATGCTGGAAATCCTGCAAAACTTGTACAGTCAGTGGTGTGAAGTATGTAACCCTGTGTGTGTTACATCATGTACCCCAGTCACAGCATACCTACAATGACTTAGAGCAGGAAATATGGACAAAGTCATGAACAGGAGTGGGACAAAGGCCCACATATAAGGAGAAGGATTAACTAGTGGCCAAACAAATGTAGAAAGTGCAGAGAATAACAGGTTGTCCAGTAGCATGGGTTCCCTGCTGTGTATGGAGTCAGTAAATCAACTGTCTGTCATCAGTTCCTAACATAAATCTATAAAGATTTGCCACTGATGAACCAGAAAATCACAATGCTATATAAAATGTACCAGACAACCCCTTTACAGTTTATTACAATCTGTACATACCTTAGATATGACTCCGATATTCTGTGCAGCACACAGCGAGGGAATCCCTTGGACATAATATCAGGGAGATGCTGGACTGTTGAACCAGGTGCAGCAGCCAACTGGCTGCAACACACAAAATCCCCAGACTGGAGTACAGGTAGGTCTGGTCTGGAGTCACTTTGCAAGTACTAATGGTCACAATGTGCATGCTCCACCACTGTCTGATGCCTCATCTACCTAAAGAACTGAGATGTGAATATCTCTCTATGCATACAGACAGGAATGTATATGTGTTTGTCTCTCCCTATCCCCCTCAGACATGACTACCCTTATCTATCAGTGTGTGGCACATATACACATACATACACACACACACACATATATATATATATATATATATATATATATATATATATATATATATATATGTATATATATATATATATATATATATATATATATATATATATATATATATATATATATATATATATATATATATATATATATATATATATATATATATATATATATATATAGATATATATATATATATATATATATATAATATATAACTATATATATATATATATATATATATATATATACATATGCAATATCTATTGTTTCATAGTTTCATAGTATAGTACTAGGCTATCTGCCCTGGGGCATTTGTAAGCCTAGCCATAGTGATGTGGCTTTTGCCATCCCATGAAATGGTACAAAAATGTACAGAATAAATCTAGAATACTGTGCCTCTGTCTAGTAGTGACACAGTGAAGGTCCCCTTATATAATAGAATTAGTTTACTGTGTCCCTGTCTAGCAGTGACACAGATGTGACCCCTGGGGTAAACTTACGATCTCCCATCCACTCATCAAGATTTCTCTTGAAGAGAGTCAGTGAGGGGCTCTGCCTAATACGAACTGGGATCCTGTTCCAAAGCATGGGAAGCCTCTGGGTTATGAATCTATCCCTCCAGCATGTCCTATTCATACTTGTGCCGAGGTTTAAGTCTTTAGCTCTCGTGGTCCTGATGGATTTGGATTTTTTAAGGTGAAGCATGTCCATCAGATCCTGATTGGACATGGCCTTGTACGTCAGGCAGAGATCACCTCTGAGCAGGCGGTATGCTACTGACTAGAGCTGAAGTTTCTTTAGTCTGGCAGAATAAGACATATGTTGGAGACCCTTGATCCTTTTGGTGAGGTACTTTTGTGGTCTCTCCAGCTGTTGCAAATGCCGGGTGAGGTACATACCAAATGGGGCATTGTACTCAATCATGGGTCTGATGAGGGAGGAATATAGGGGTACAATGACATCCTTGGATCTGGATGTGAAACCCTTCATGATGAGGTGTGCAAGGTAGAATGTTTTTCTAACCACTTTGGCAACGTGGGTGTCAAATGTGTGGTCGCTGTCTACTTGGGTCCCTAGGTCTCTGATTACTTTTTCCGTACTCAGTGGGTTGCTGTCTATGTGATAATTTGTGGGTACTTTGTTTTTCCAAAAGGGATGACTATACATTTTTTGGCATTTAGTTTAAGGCCGTGACTACGGCACCAGTTGTCCATTTCAGTGAGGCCTTTTTGTAGGATGTGTGTATCTGCTGGTGTATCGACTATGGCGCCTAGTTTGCAGTCATCTGCGAACTTTGTCAGCCACAGCCCTCCCATGTTTGCTTTAACATCTGAGAAATAAATGCCGAACAAGAGGGGTCCCAGGACAGATCCCTGTGGGACACCACTTGTGACTGGCTTTGAGTCTGACATTGCTCCAGCGATTTTAACTTTATGGGTTCTGTCCTTTAGCCAGTTTGCAACCCATCTAGTGACATAAGGGTTTACTTTTAAGCTGTTTAGCTTATCTATGATGCCTGAGTGGGGTATTGTGTCGAAGGCCTTAGCCAAGTCCAAGTATGCTGTATGGACTGCTTTGCCCTCATCAATGGCTCTAGTGACTGTTCGAAAAAGTCAACCAGGTTTAAAAGGCAGGATCTGCCCTTTACAAAGCCGAACTGGGTGGGGTCAAGCGTCTGTAGGTCCCCTATGTCTCTGTTTATGAGTTCCATAATGATTCTTTCCATAGCTTTGCAGACCAGGCTAGTCAAGCTTATGGGGTAGTTTCCAGGGTCTGTAGAGTCACCCCCCTTGTGGAGTGGGACCACTGTTGCTGCACGCCAGTGTTCAGGTACATATCCAGTAAGGCTAAGGTTAAATAGCATTTTTATGTGTGGGTTTAGTTCCTCTTGAGTTCACGTAACACGCACGGGATACCGTCAGGTCCCATTGATGCTGTGTTTTTGCTTTGTTTAGGCGGTTCTCACTTGGACATCTGAGATGACAGGAGATTACATTCAGCTGGGATAAGTATTTGGTCTTTTGGGCGGGAAGGAGGCGAGAAATTTGCACTGAACCTGGCAGCGAGAATGTTAGCAATATCTGTGGCTTCAGTGTATTTTTGTTGTTGTGAACCAACTCTGAGCATATCTGAGGGTTTCCGCCAGGTTTCTAACATAGCTGAAGAAGGCTTTGTGGTTATCCTTAGTGTCCTTAGCGATTTTTCTCTCAAAGTTTGCCTTGGATGTTTTTATGAGAGAATGTAGTTTTCTGCTAATGTTGATCACAGATGTCTGCCCTTCATGGGGTTTCGCTCTGATGCAGTAGCTTCCTTCTTTGTTATACAATTTGTTTATGGCTGAGGTCCACCAGACAGGATGCTTACATTTGGTGGAGAGGGACTTGGATTTGTTTGGGATTGCATGATCCATGCATTCTTGGAGATGTCCATAGAAAGCATTTGTGAAGGATTCGGCATTGTGGGATGTGGTATCCACTGGCACAGTGGGCTTAAAGGATACCATCTCAGTCTTAAGAAGAGTGAAGTCTGCTTTTGAGAAGTTTTTCACTGTGGTCTTTTGTGCTGGGGGTGGAGGTGGGATATGTATATCCAGGGTGATTAGTTTGTGGTCTGATCTCACTAGTGAGGGGTATGCTTCCGGTGTGGAGCATTTTGTCCCCATGTTTGTGATGATCAGGTCTAGTATATTATTTCCCCTAGTGGGAGAGGTGAATAGTTGTTCGTGAATAGTTGTTCCAGTGCATTTGAATTTATGAATTCCAGGAACCTTTGGGCTAGGGTATTAGGGCTAGAATAATGTACCCAATCTATGTTTGGGTAGTTGAAGTCTCCCAGTATGATGGTATTATGTGATACATTCATATCCTCCAATGTCTTCAGGAAGGCTGAGTGGGGTTCTTGAGATTGGGAGGGTGGTCTGTAACATGCTACCAATTGTATAGCAGTTTTGCCTATGGTTAGTTACACCTGTATGGTCTCTGATGCTTCATGTGTTGCTACTAACCTGGAGGTGTGGGTGTCCTTTATGAATATGGACACTCCCCCTCCCTTTGTGGTTCGGCCCGGGTTTTGGGGCCGAAAAGCATGATACGAGGTATAGCCTGGAAGCGCTGGGGTGCTCTCAGGAGCCTTGAACCAGGTTTCAGTTACTGCACAGACGTCGATGTTCTCCATGCTGAGGAGTGCATCAAGTGCCTGCATCTTGAGATTTAGACTTCTGGCATTGAGCAGCATTACCCTTAGTTTTTCCATTTTGTTTTCTAAGGAGGTGGGTTTGTCTTTGAGCCTTGTCTAAAAAAGGCACTATGGGTGTGGCAAGAGCCTTAGCCAATATCCGGAAGCCCAGTGGTGACAGGTGTAAGCCATCCCTTGCGAAGCAGCGTGGCTTGTCCAACATATCATCCCAGGCAGACAGACATTGGATCCCCTTGGAATGACACCAGTACTTGAGCCAATTGTTAAAGCTGATCATCTTGTCTTTGTATTGTGGTATCATTCTTGGTGAGGGCAAGATGCTGCTCAGGGTCAGGGTCACACCAGCCTGGGCTACATAATCGGAGAGCTCCTCTATGTCTCTTTTCATGTAGTCCAGGGAGGTAC